>NW_026735370.1:0-135041 GCF_949786415.1 Peromyscus eremicus
CTCCCATTGCCATACACAGTACAAATAGCCCTCCCGTCTGTTCCCAGTAAGTACAGTGTATTGGAATGAAAAGGAGCTACTGTTCTTCTCAGTTTCCTAAGCAGAGTTGAACTAGATATGGCCCGTGTGTGTAGGAAGCACAGTTCTTTTGTTTTGAGTATTCTCATTGTTCTGGCCCTATATGAAACACAATTGAGTAGAAGAGTGCTCTTTTCTCAAAAGCAGAGTGTGTTTCTTGTAAGGCGAGATAGAGTTTGTTTCCCAGTCCTAAATGGAGTTGAGTCACATGAAGTTTTTTGTCCTACGAGCAAGAGTTGTTTTCTGGTAAGACAAGTCACTATTGTGCTCCAATTGCCATACACAGTGCAAATAGCACTCGCGACTGTTCTCAGCAAGTACAGTGCATCGGACTGAAGAGGAGCTACTGTTCTTGTGAGTTTCCTAAGCAGAGTTGAACTAGATATGTCCCGTGTGTGTAGGAAGCACAGTTCTTATGTTCTGAGCAAGCTCACTGTTCTGGCCCTATAGGAAACACAGTAGAGTAGAAGAGTGCTCTTTTATCTAAAGCAGAGTGTTTTTTTTGTAAGGCGAGCTCGCGTTTGTTTCCCAGTCCTAAATGGAGTTGAATCACATGCAGTTTTTGGTCCTATGAGCAAGATTTGTTTTCTGGTAAGGAAAGTCACTATTGCGCTCCAAATGCCATACACAGTGCAAATAGCACTCGCGTCTGTTCCCAGTAAGTACAGTGTATTGGACTGAATAGGAGCTACTATTCTTGTCAGTTTCCTAAGCAGAGTTGAACTAGATATGGTCCATGTGTGTAGAAAGCACAGTTCTTTTGTTCTGAGCAAGCTCACTCTTTGGACCCCATAGGAAACAGAGTAGAGTAAAAGAGTGCTCTTTTTTCTAAAGCAGAGAGTGTTTCTTGTAAGGCGAGCTAGCGTTTGTTTCCCAGACCTAAATGGAGTTGAATCACATGCAGTTTCTGGTGCTATGAGCAAGAGTTGTTTTCTGGTAAGGAAAGTCACTATTGCGCTCCCATTGCCATACACAGTGCAAATAGCACTCCTGTCTGTTCGCAGCAAGTACAGTGTATTGGATAGAAGAGGATCTACTGTTCTTGTCAGGTTCCTAAGCAGACTTGAACTAGATATGGCCCTGTGTGTAGGAAGCAAAGTTTTTTTGTTCTGAGCAAGCTCACTGTTCAGACCCCATAAGAAACACATTAGAGTAGAAGAGTGCTCTTTTCTCAAAAGCAGAGTGTGTTTCTTGTATGGCGAGCTAGCGTTTGTTTCCCAGTCCTAAATGGAGTTGAATCCAATGCAGTTTGTGGTCCTACGAACAAGAGTTGTTTTCTGGTAAGGAAAGTCACTATTGCGCTCCCATTGCCATACACAGTGCAAATAGCCCTCCCGTCTGTTCCCAGTAAGTACAGTGTATTGGACTGAAAAGGAGCTACCGTTCTTCTCAGTTTCCTAAGCAGAGTTGAACTAGATATGGCCCGTGTGTGTAGGAAGCACAGTTCTTTTTTTCTGAGCAAGGTCACTGTTCTGGCCCTATAGGAAACAAAGTAGAGTAGAAGAGTGCTCTTTTCTCAAAAGCAGAGTGTGTTTCTTGTAAAGCAAGCTGCAGTTTGTTTCCCAGTCCTAAATGGAGTTGAATCACATGCAGTTTCTGGTCCTAGGAGCAAGAGTTGTTTTCTGGTAAGAAGAGTCACTATTGCGTTGCCATTGCCATACACAGGACAAATAACACTGGCGTCTGTTCCCAGCAAGTACAGTGTACTGGACTGAAGAGTATCTACTGTTCTTGTCAGGTTCCTAAGCAGAGTTGAACTAGATATGGTGGTGTTTGTAGGAAGCACAGTTTTTTTGTTCTGAGCAAGCTCACTGTTCCGAACACATAGGAAACACAGTAGAGTAGAAGAGTGCTCTTTTCTCAAAAGCAGAGTGTGTTTCTTGGAAGGCGAGCTAGCGTTTGTTTCCCAGTCCTAAATGGAGTTGAGTCACATGCAGTTTTTTTCCTATGAGCAAGAGTTGTTTTCTGGTAAGGAAAGTCACTATTGTGATCTCATTGCCATACACAGTGCAAATAGCACTCGCGTCTGTTCCGAGCAAATACAGTGTATTGGTCTGAAGAGGAGCTACTGTTCTTGTCAGGTTCCTAAGCAGAGTTGAACTACATATGTTCCGTGTGTGTAAGAAGCACAGTTCTTTTTTTCTGAGCAAGCTCTCTGTTTCGACCCCATAGGAAACACAGTAGAGTAGAAGAGTGCTTTTTTCTCTAAAGCAGAGTGTGTTTCTTGTAAGGCGAGCTAGCGTTTGTTTCCCAGTCCTAAATGGAGTTGAATCACATGCAGTTTCTGGTCCTATGAGCAAGAGTTGTTTTCTGGTAAGGAAAGTCACTATTGCGCTCCCATTGCCATACACAGTGCAAATAGCACTCCCGTCTGTTCCCAGTAAGTACAGTGTATTGGACTGAAGAGGAGCTACTGTTCTTCTCAGTTTCCTAAGCAGAGTTGAACTAGATATGGCCTGTGTGTCTAGGAAGCACAGCTTATTTTTCTGAGCAAGCTCACTGTTCTGGCCCATTAGGAAACACAATTGAGTAGAAGAGTGCTCTTTTCTCAAAAGCAGAGTGTGTTTCTTGTAAGGCGAGCTAGCGTTTTTTTTCCACACCTAAATGGAGTTGAATCACATGCAGTTTCTGGTCCTATGAGCAAGAGTTGTTTTCTGGTAAGAAGAGTCACTATTGCGTTGCCATTGCCATACACAGGACAAATAGCACTGGCGTCTGTTCCCAGCAAGTACAGTGTACTGGACTGAAGAGTATCTACTGTTCTTGTCAGGTTCCTAAGCAGAGTTGAACTAGATATGGCCGTGTGTGTAGGAAGCACAGTTCTTTTGTTCTGAGTAAGCTCATTGTTCTGGCCCTATAGGAAACACAATTGAGTAGAAGAGTGCTCTTTTCTCAAAAGCAGAGTGTGTTTCTTGTAAGGCGAGATAGAGTTTGTTTCCCAGTCCTAAATGGAGTTGAGTCACATGCAGTTTTTTGTCCTACGAGCAAGAGTTGTTTTCTGGTAAGACGAGTCGTTATTGTGCTCCATTGCCATACACAGTGCAAATAGCACTCGCGTCTGTTCTCAGCAAGTAAAGTGTATCGGACTGAAGAGGAGCTACTGTTCTTGTCAGTTTCCTAAGCAGAATTGAACTAGATATGGCCCTGTATGTAGGAAGCACAGTTCTTTTGTTCTGATCAAGCTCTCTGTTCTGGCCCTATAGGAAACACAGTAGAGTAGAAGAGTGCTCTTTTCTCAAAAGCAGAATGTGTTTCTTGTACGGCGAGCTAGCGTTTGTTTCCCAGTCCTAAATGGACTTCAATCACATGCAATTTCTGGTCCACGAGCAAGAGTTGTTTTATGGTAAGAAGAGTCACTATTGCGCTGCCATTGCCATACACAGGACAAATAGCACTGGCGTCTGTTCCCAGCAAGTACGGTGTATTGGACTGAAGAGGATCTACTGTTCTTGTCAGGTTCCTAAGCAGAATTGAACTAGATATGGCCGTGTGTGTAGGAAGCACAGTTCTTTTGTTCAGAGCAAGCTAACCGTTCGGACCCTATAGGAAACACAGTGGAGTAGAAGAGTGCTCTTTTCTCAAAAGCAGAGTGTGTTTCTTGTACGGCAAGCTAGCGTTTGTTTCCCAGTCCTAAATGGAGTTGAATCACATGCAGTTTCTGGTCCTACGAGCAAGAGTTTATTTCTGGTAAGGAAAGTCACTATTTTGCTCCCATTGCCATACACAGTGCAAATAGCACTGGCGTCTCTTCCCAGCATGTATAGTGTATTGGACTGAAGCGGTTCCACTGTTCTTGTCAGTTTCCTAAGCAGAATTGAACTAGATATGGCCCGTGTGTGTAGGAAGCACAGTTCTTTTGTTCTGAGCAAGCTCACTGTTCTGGCCCTATAGGAAACACAGTAGAGTAGAAGAGTGCTCTTTTCTCAAAAGCAGAGTGTGTTTCTTGTAAGGCGAGCTAGCGTTTGTTTCCTAGTCCTAAATGGAGTTGAATCACATGCAGTTTGTGGTGCTACGAGCAAGAGTTGTTTTCCAGTAAGGAAAGTCACTATTGTGCTCCCATTAACATACACAGTGCAAATAGCACTCGCGTCTGTACCCAGCAAGTACAGTGTATTGGACTGAATAGGAACTACTGTTCTTGTCAGTTTCCTAAGCAGAGTTGAACTACATATGGTCCGAGTGTGTAGGAAGCACAGTTCTTTTGTTCTGAGCAAGCTCACTGTTCGAACCTCATAGGAAACACAGTAGAGTAGAAGAGTGCTCTTTTTTCTAAAGCATAGTGTGTTTCTTGTAAGGCGAGCTAACGTTTGTTTCCCAGTCCTAAATGGAGTTGAATCCCATGCAGTTTCTGGTCCTACGAGCAAGAGTTGTTTTCTGGTAAGGAAAGTCACTATTGCGCTCCCACTGCCATACACAGTGCAAATAGCACTCCTGTCTGTTCGCAGCAAGTACAGTGTATTGGATAGAAGAGGATGTACTGTTCTTGTCAGGTTCCTAAGCAGAATTGAACTAGATATGGCCGTGTGTGTAGGAAGCACAGTTCTTTTGTTTTGAGTATGCTCATTGTTCTGGCCCTATAGGAAACACAATTGAGTAGAAGAGTGCTCTTTTCTCAAAAGCAGAGTGTGTTTCTTGTAAGGCGAGATAGAGTTTGTTTCCCAGTCCTAAATGGAGTTGAGTCACATACAGTTTTTTGTCCTACGAGCAAGAGTTGTTTTCTGGTAAGACGAGTCACTATTGTGCCCCATTGCCATACACAGTGCAAATAGCACTCGCGTCTGTTCTCAGCAAGTAAAGTGTATTGGACTGAAGAGGAGCTACTGTTCTTGTCAGTTTCCTAAGCAGAGTTGAAGTACATGTTGTTCATGTGTGTAGGAAGCACAGTTCTTTTGTTCTGAGCAAGCTCACTGTTTGGACCCCATAGGAAACACAGTAGAGTAGAAAGTGCTCTTTTCTCTAAAGCAGAGTGTGTTTCTTGTAAGGCGAGCTAGCGTTTCTTTCCCAGTCTGAAATGGAGTTGAATGACATGCAGTTTCTGGTCCTACGAGCAAGAGTTGTTTTCTGGTAAGGAAAGTCACTATTGTGCTCCAATTACCGTACACAGTGCAAATACCACTCGCGTCTGTTCCCAGCAAGTACAGTGTATTGGACTGAAGAGGATCTACTGTTCTTGTCAGTTTCCTAAGCAGTGTTGAACTAGATATGGCCGTTTGTGTAGGAATCACAGTTCTTTTGTTCTGAGCAAGCTCACTGTTCGGTCCCCATAGGAAACACAGTAGAATAGAAGAGTTCTCTTTTCTCAAATGCAGGGTGTGTTTCATGTGATGCGAGCAAGCATTTGTTGCCCAGTCCTAAATGGAGTTGAATCACATGCAGTTTCTAATCCTACAAGCAAGAGTTGTTTTATGGTAAAAATAGTCACTATTGCGCTGCCATTGCCATACACAGGACAGATAGCACTGGCGTCTGTTCCCAGCAAGTACGGTGTATTGGACTGAAGAGGATCTACTGTTCTTGTCAGGTTCCTAAGCAGAATTGAACTAGATATGGCCGTGTGTGTAGGAAGCACAGTTCTTTTGTTCAGAGCAAGCTCACCGTTCGGACCCTATAGGAAACACAGTAGAGTAGAAGAGTGCTCTTTTCTCAAAAGCAGAGTGTTTTTTTGTACGGCAAGCTAGCGTTTGTTTCCCAGTCCTAAATGGAGTTGAATCACATGCAGTTTCTGGTCCTACGAGCAAGAGTTTATTTCTGGTAAGGAAAGTCACTATTGTGCTTCCATTGCCATACACAGGGCAAATAGCACTGGCGTCTGTTCCCAGCATGTACAGTGTATTGGACTGAAGAGGTTCCACTGTTCTTGTCAGTTTCCTAAGAAGAATTGAACTAGATATGTCCCGTGTGTGTAGGAAGCACAGTTCTTTTGTTCTGAGCAAGCTCACTGTCCTGGCCCTATAGGAAACACAGTAGAGTAGAAGAGTGCCCTTTTCTCAAAAGCAGATTGTGTTTCTTGTAAGGCTAGCTAGTGTTTGTTTCCCAGTCCTAAATGGAGTTGAGTCACATGCAGTTTTTGGTCCTACGAGCAAGAGTAGTTTTCTCGTAAGAAGAGTCACTATTAGGCTCCAATTGCCATACACAACACAAATAGCACTGGCGTCTGTCCCCAGCATGTACAGTGAACTGGACTGAAAAGGATCTATTGTTCTTGTCAGTTTGCTAAGCAGAATTGAACTAGATATGGCCTTGTATGTAGGAAGCACAGTTCTTTTGTTCTGAGCAAGCTCTCTGTTCTGGCCCTACAGGAAACACAGTAGAGTAGAAGAGTGCTCTTTTCTCAAAAGCAGAGTGTGTTTCTTGAAAGGCGAGCTAGCATTTGTTTCCCAGTCCTAAATGGAGTTGAATCACATGCAGTTTTTGGTCCTACCAGCAAGAGTTGTTTTCTGGTAAGGAAAGTCACTATTGTGCTCCCTTTGCCATACACAGTGCAAATAGCACACACGTCTGTTTCCAGCAAGTGCAGTGTATTAGTCTGAAGAGGAGCTATTGTTCTTGTCAGTTTCCTAAGCAGAATTGAACTATATATGGCCCGTGTGTGTAGGAAGCACAGTTCTTTTGTTCTGAGCAAGCTCACTGTTCGGACCCCATTGGAAACACAGTATAGTAGAAGAGTGCTCTTTTCTCAAAAGCAGAGTGTGTTTCTTGTAAAGGCGAGCTAGCGTTTGTTTCCCAGTCCTAAATGGAGTTGAATCACATGCAGTTTCTGGTCCTACGAGCAAGAGTTGTTTTCTGGTAAGGAAAGTCACTATTGCGCTCCCATTGCCGTACACAGTGGAAATAGCCCTCCCGTCTGTTCCCAGCAAGTACAGTGTATTGGACTGAAGAGGAGCTATTGTTCTTCTCAGTTTCCTAAGCAGAGTTGAACTAGATATGGCCCATGTGTGTAGGAAGCACAGTTTTTTTTTTCTGAGCAAGCTCACTGTTCTGGCCCTATAGGAAACAAAGTAGAGTAGAAGAGTGCTCTTTTCTCAAAAGCAGAGTGTGTTTCTTGTAAAGCGAGCTGGAGTTTGTTTCCCAGTCCTAAATGGAGTTGAATCACATGCCGTTTCTGATCCTACGAGCAAGAGTTGTTTTCTTGTAAGAAGAGTCACAATTGCGTTGCCATTGCCATACACAGGGCAAATAGCACTGGCGTCTGTTCCCAGCAAGTACAGTGTACTGGACTGAAGAGTATCTACTGATCTTGTCAGGTTCCTAAGCAGAGTTGAACTAGATATGGCCGTGTTTGTAGGAAGCACAGTTTTATTGTTCTGAGCAAGCTCACTGTTCCGAACACATAGGAAACACAGTAGAGTAGAAGAGTGCTCTTTTCTCAAAAGCAGAGTGTGCTTCTTGGAAGGCAAGCTAGCGTTTGTTTCCCAGTCCTAAATGGAGTTGAGTCACATGCAGTTTTTTTCCTATGAGCAAGAGTTGTTTTCTGGTAAGGAAAGTCACTATTGTGCTGTCATTGCCTTACACAGTACAAATAGCACTCGCGTCTGTTCCCAGCAAATACAGTGTATTGGTCTGAAGAGGAGCTACTGTTCTTGTCAGGTTCCTAAGCAGAGATGAACTACATATGTTCCGTGTGTGTAAGAAGCACAGTTCTTTTTTTCTGAGCAAGCTCTCTGTTTCGACCCCATAGGAAACACAGTAGAGTAGAAGAGTGCTCTTTTCTCAAAAGCAGAGTGTGTTTCTCGGAAGGCGAGCTAGCGTTTGTTTCCCAGTCCTAAATGGAGTTGAGTCACATGCAGTTTTTTTTCTATGAGCAAGAGTTGTTTTCTGGTAAGGAAAGTCACTATTGTGCTCTCATTGCCGTACACAGTGCAAATAGCACTCGCGTCTGTTCCCAGCAAGTACAGTGTATTGGACTGAAGAGGAGCTACTGTTCTTGTCAGTTTCCTAAGCAGAGTTGAACTAGATATGGCCCGTGTGTCTAGGAAACACAGTTTATTTATTCTGAGCAAGCTCACTGTTCTGGCCCTATAGGAAACACAGTAGAGTAGAAGAGTGCCCTTTTCTCAAAAGCAGAGTGTGTTTCTTGTAAGGCTAGCTAGAGTTTGTTTCCCAGTCCTAAATGGAGTTGAGTCACATGCAGTTTTTTGTCCTACGAGCAAGAGTTGTTTTCTGGTAAGACGAGTCACTATTGTGCTCCAATTGCCATGCACATTGCAAATAGCACTCGCGTCTGTTCTCAGCAAGTACAGTGTATCTGACTGAAGAGAAGCTACTGTTCTTGTCAGTATCCTAAGCAGAGTGGAACTAGATATGGCCCATGTGTGTAGGAAGCACAGTTATTATGTTCTGAGCAAGCTTACTGTTCTGGCCCTGTTGGAAACACAGCAGAGTAGAAGAGTGTTCTTATCTCTAAAGCAGAGTGTGTTTCTTGTAAGGCGAGCTCGCGTTTGATTCCTGGTCCTAAATGGAGTTGAGTAACATGCAGTTTCTGGTCCTATGAGCAAGAGTAGTTTTCTGGTAAGGAAAGTCACTATTGCACTCCCATTGCCATACAAAGTGCAAATAGCACTCCTGTCTGTTCGCAGCAAGTACAGTGTATTGGACAGAAGAGGATCTACTGTTCTTGTCAGGTTCCTAATCAGACTTGAACTAGATATGGCCCTGTGTGTAGGAAGCACATTTTTTTTGTTCTGAGCAAGCTCACTGTTCGGACCCCATAGGAAACACAGTAGAGTAGAAGAGTGCTCTTTTCTCATAAGCAGAGTGTGTTTCTTGTATGGCGAGCTAGTGTTTGTTTCCCAGTCCTAAATGGAGTTGAATCCAATGCAGTTTGTGTTCCTACGAGCAGGAGTTGTTTTCTGGTAAGGAAAGTCACTATTGCGCTCCCATTGCCATACACAGTACAAATAGCCCTCCCGTCTGTTCCCAGTAAGTACAGTGTATTGGAATGAAAAGGAGCTACTGTTCTTCTCAGTTTCCTAAGCAGAGTTGAACTAGATATGGCCCGTGTGTGTAGGAAGCACAGTTCTTTTGTTTTGAGTATTCTCATTGTTCTGGCCCTATATGAAACACAATTGAGTAGAAGAGTGCTCTTTTCTCAAAAGCAGAGTGTGTTTCTTGTAAGGCGAGATAGAGTTTGTTTCCCAGTCCTAAATGGAGTTGAGTCACATGAAGTTTTTTGTCCTACGAGCAAGAGTTGTTTTCTGGTAAGACAAGTCACTATTGTGCTCCAATTGCCATACACAGTGCAAATAGCACTCGCGACTGTTCTCAGCAAGTACAGTGCATCGGACTGAAGAGGAGCTACTGTTCTTGTGAGTTTCCTAAGCAGAGTTGAACTAGATATGTCCCGTGTGTGTAGGAAGCACAGTTCTTATGTTCTGAGCAAGCTCACTGTTCTGGCCCTATAGGAAACACAGTAGAGTAGAAGAGTGCTCTTTTATCTAAAGCAGAGTGTTTTTTTTGTAAGGCGAGCTCGCGTTTGTTTCCCAGTCCTAAATGGAGTTGAATCACATGCAGTTTTTGGTCCTATGAGCAAGATTTGTTTTCTGGTAAGGAAAGTCACTATTGCGCTCCAAATGCCATACACAGTGCAAATAGCACTCGCGTCTGTTCCCAGTAAGTACAGTGTATTGGACTGAATAGGAGCTACTATTCTTGTCAGTTTCCTAAGCAGAGTTGAACTAGATATGGTCCATGTGTGTAGAAAGCACAGTTCTTTTGTTCTGAGCAAGCTCACTCTTTGGACCCCATAGGAAACAGAGTAGAGTAAAAGAGTGCTCTTTTTTCTAAAGCAGAGAGTGTTTCTTGTAAGGCGAGCTAGCGTTTGTTTCCCAGACCTAAATGGAGTTGAATCACATGCAGTTTCTGGTGCTATGAGCAAGAGTTGTTTTCTGGTAAGGAAAGTCACTATTGCGCTCCCATTGCCATACACAGTGCAAATAGCACTCCTGTCTGTTCGCAGCAAGTACAGTGTATTGGATAGAAGAGGATCTACTGTTCTTGTCAGGTTCCTAAGCAGACTTGAACTAGATATGGCCCTGTGTGTAGGAAGCAAAGTTTTTTTGTTCTGAGCAAGCTCACTGTTCAGACCCCATAAGAAACACATTAGAGTAGAAGAGTGCTCTTTTCTCAAAAGCAGAGTGTGTTTCTTGTATGGCGAGCTAGCGTTTGTTTCCCAGTCCTAAATGGAGTTGAATCCAATGCAGTTTGTGGTCCTACGAACAAGAGTTGTTTTCTGGTAAGGAAAGTCACTATTGCGCTCCCATTGCCATACACAGTGCAAATAGCCCTCCCGTCTGTTCCCAGTAAGTACAGTGTATTGGACTGAAAAGGAGCTACCGTTCTTCTCAGTTTCCTAAGCAGAGTTGAACTAGATATGGCCCGTGTGTGTAGGAAGCACAGTTCTTTTTTTCTGAGCAAGGTCACTGTTCTGGCCCTATAGGAAACAAAGTAGAGTAGAAGAGTGCTCTTTTCTCAAAAGCAGAGTGTGTTTCTTGTAAAGCAAGCTGCAGTTTGTTTCCCAGTCCTAAATGGAGTTGAATCACATGCAGTTTCTGGTCCTAGGAGCAAGAGTTGTTTTCTGGTAAGAAGAGTCACTATTGCGTTGCCATTGCCATACACAGGACAAATAACACTGGCGTCTGTTCCCAGCAAGTACAGTGTACTGGACTGAAGAGTATCTACTGTTCTTGTCAGGTTCCTAAGCAGAGTTGAACTAGATATGGTGGTGTTTGTAGGAAGCACAGTTTTTTTGTTCTGAGCAAGCTCACTGTTCCGAACACATAGGAAACACAGTAGAGTAGAAGAGTGCTCTTTTCTCAAAAGCAGAGTGTGTTTCTTGGAAGGCGAGCTAGCGTTTGTTTCCCAGTCCTAAATGGAGTTGAGTCACATGCAGTTTTTTTCCTATGAGCAAGAGTTGTTTTCTGGTAAGGAAAGTCACTATTGTGATCTCATTGCCATACACAGTGCAAATAGCACTCGCGTCTGTTCCGAGCAAATACAGTGTATTGGTCTGAAGAGGAGCTACTGTTCTTGTCAGGTTCCTAAGCAGAGTTGAACTACATATGTTCCGTGTGTGTAAGAAGCACAGTTCTTTTTTTCTGAGCAAGCTCTCTGTTTCGACCCCATAGGAAACACAGTAGAGTAGAAGAGTGCTTTTTTCTCTAAAGCAGAGTGTGTTTCTTGTAAGGCGAGCTAGCGTTTGTTTCCCAGTCCTAAATGGAGTTGAATCACATGCAGTTTCTGGTCCTATGAGCAAGAGTTGTTTTCTGGTAAGGAAAGTCACTATTGCGCTCCCATTGCCATACACAGTGCAAATAGCACTCCCGTCTGTTCCCAGTAAGTACAGTGTATTGGACTGAAGAGGAGCTACTGTTCTTCTCAGTTTCCTAAGCAGAGTTGAACTAGATATGGCCTGTGTGTCTAGGAAGCACAGCTTATTTTTTCTGAGCAAGCTCACTGTTCTGGCCCATTAGGAAACACAATTGAGTAGAAGAGTGCTCTTTTCTCAAAAGCAGAGTGTGTTTCTTGTAAGGCGAGCTAGCGTTTTTTTTCCACACCTAAATGGAGTTGAATCACATGCAGTTTCTGGTCCTATGAGCAAGAGTTGTTTTCTGGTAAGAAGAGTCACTATTGCGTTGCCATTGCCATACACAGGACAAATAGCACTGGCGTCTGTTCCCAGCAAGTACAGTGTACTGGACTGAAGAGTATCTACTGTTCTTGTCAGGTTCCTAAGCAGAGTTGAACTAGATATGGCCGTGTGTGTAGGAAGCACAGTTCTTTTGTTCTGAGTAAGCTCATTGTTCTGGCCCTATAGGAAACACAATTGAGTAGAAGAGTGCTCTTTTCTCAAAAGCAGAGTGTGTTTCTTGTAAGGCGAGATAGAGTTTGTTTCCCAGTCCTAAATGGAGTTGAGTCACATGCAGTTTTTTGTCCTACGAGCAAGAGTTGTTTTCTGGTAAGACGAGTCGTTATTGTGCTCCATTGCCATACACAGTGCAAATAGCACTCGCGTCTGTTCTCAGCAAGTAAAGTGTATCGGACTGAAGAGGAGCTACTGTTCTTGTCAGTTTCCTAAGCAGAATTGAACTAGATATGGCCCTGTATGTAGGAAGCACAGTTCTTTTGTTCTGATCAAGCTCTCTGTTCTGGCCCTATAGGAAACACAGTAGAGTAGAAGAGTGCTCTTTTCTCAAAAGCAGAATGTGTTTCTTGTACGGCGAGCTAGCGTTTGTTTCCCAGTCCTAAATGGACTTCAATCACATGCAATTTCTGGTCCACGAGCAAGAGTTGTTTTATGGTAAGAAGAGTCACTATTGCGCTGCCATTGCCATACACAGGACAAATAGCACTGGCGTCTGTTCCCAGCAAGTACGGTGTATTGGACTGAAGAGGATCTACTGTTCTTGTCAGGTTCCTAAGCAGAATTGAACTAGATATGGCCGTGTGTGTAGGAAGCACAGTTCTTTTGTTCAGAGCAAGCTAACCGTTCGGACCCTATAGGAAACACAGTGGAGTAGAAGAGTGCTCTTTTCTCAAAAGCAGAGTGTGTTTCTTGTACGGCAAGCTAGCGTTTGTTTCCCAGTCCTAAATGGAGTTGAATCACATGCAGTTTCTGGTCCTACGAGCAAGAGTTTATTTCTGGTAAGGAAAGTCACTATTTTGCTCCCATTGCCATACACAGTGCAAATAGCACTGGCGTCTCTTCCCAGCATGTATAGTGTATTGGACTGAAGCGGTTCCACTGTTCTTGTCAGTTTCCTAAGCAGAATTGAACTAGATATGGCCCGTGTGTGTAGGAAGCACAGTTCTTTTGTTCTGAGCAAGCTCACTGTTCTGGCCCTATAGGAAACACAGTAGAGTAGAAGAGTGCTCTTTTCTCAAAAGCAGAGTGTGTTTCTTGTAAGGCGAGCTAGCGTTTGTTTCCTAGTCCTAAATGGAGTTGAATCACATGCAGTTTGTGGTGCTACGAGCAAGAGTTGTTTTCCAGTAAGGAAAGTCACTATTGTGCTCCCATTAACATACACAGTGCAAATAGCACTCGCGTCTGTACCCAGCAAGTACAGTGTATTGGACTGAATAGGAACTACTGTTCTTGTCAGTTTCCTAAGCAGAGTTGAACTACATATGGTCCGAGTGTGTAGGAAGCACAGTTCTTTTGTTCTGAGCAAGCTCACTGTTCGAACCTCATAGGAAACACAGTAGAGTAGAAGAGTGCTCTTTTTTCTAAAGCATAGTGTGTTTCTTGTAAGGCGAGCTAACGTTTGTTTCCCAGTCCTAAATGGAGTTGAATCCCATGCAGTTTCTGGTCCTACGAGCAAGAGTTGTTTTCTGGTAAGGAAAGTCACTATTGCGCTCCCACTACCATACACAGTGCAAATAGCACTCCTGTCTGTTCGCAGCAAGTACAGTGTATTGGATAGAAGAGGATGTACTGTTCTTGTCAAGTTCCTAAGCAGACTTCAACTAGATATGGCCCTGTGTGTAGGAAGCACATTTTTTTTGTTCTGAGAAAGCTCACTGTTCGGACCCCATAGGAAACACAGTAGAGTAAAAGAGTGCTCTTTTCTCAAAAGCAGAGTGTGTTTCTTGTATGGTGAGCTAGCGTTTGTTTCCCAATCCTAAAAGGAGTTGAATCCAATGCAGTTTGTGTTCCTACGAGCAAGAGTTGTTTTCTGGTAAGGAAAGTCACTATTGCGCTCTCATTGCCATACACAGTGCAAATAGCCCTCCTGTCTGTTCCCAGTAAGTACAGTGTATTGGCCTGAAAAGGAGCTGCAGTTCTTCTCAGTTTCCTAAGCAGAGTTGAACTAGATATGGCCCGTGTGTGTAGGAAGCACAATTCTTTTGTTTTGAGTATGCTCATTGTTCTGGCCCTACAGGAAACACAATTGAGTAGAAGAGTGCTCTTTTCTCAAAAGCAAAGTGTGTTTCTTGTAAGGCGAGATAGAGTTTGTTTCCCAGTCCTAAATGGAGTTGAGTCACATGCAGTTTTTTGTCCTACGAGCAAGAGTTGTTTTCTGGTAAGACGAGTCACTATTGTGCCCCATTGCCATACACAGTGCAAATAGCACTCGCGTCTGTTCCCCGCAAGTAAAGTGTATTGGACTGAAGAGGAGCTACTGTTCTGGTCAGTTTCCTAAGCAGAGTTGAACTACATATGGTTCATGTGTGTAGGAAGCACATTTCTTTTGTTCTGAGCAAGCTCACTGTTTGGACCCCATAGGAAACACAGTAGAGTAGAAAGTGCTCTTTTCTCTAAAGCAGTGTGTGTTTCTTGTAAGGCGAGCTAGCGTTTCTTTCCCAGTCTGAAATGGAGTTGAATGACATGCAGTTTCTGGTCCTACGAGCAAGAGTTGTTTTCTGAGAAGGAAAGTCACTATTGTGCTCCAATTGCCGTACACAGTGCAAATACCACTCGCGTCTGTTCCCAGCAAGTACAGTGTATTGGACTGAAGAGGATCTACTGTTCTTGTCAGTTTCCTAACCAGTGTTGAACTAGATATGGCCGTTCGTGTAGGAATCACAGTTCTTTTGTTCTGAGCAAGCTCTCTGTTCTGGCCCTACGGGAAACACAGTAGAGTAGAAGAGTGCTCTGTTCTCAAAAGCAGAGTGTGTTTCTTGAAAGGCGAGCTAGCGTTTGTTTCCCAGTCCTAAATGGAGTTGAATCACATGCAGTTTTTGGTCCTACCAGCAAGAGTTGTTTTCTGGTAAGGAAAGTCACTATTGCGCTCCCTTTGCCATACACAGTGCAAATAGCACACACGTCTGTTTCCAGCAAGTACAGTGTATTAGTCTGAAGAGGAGCTATTGTTCTTGTCAGTTTCCTAAGCAGAATTGAACTAGATATGGCCGTGTATGTAGGAAGCACAGTTCTTTTGTTCTGAGCAAGCTCACTGTTCGAACCCATAGTAAACACAGTAGATTAGAAGAGTGCTCTATTCTCAAAAGCAGAGTGTGTTCCTTATAAGGCGAGCTAGCATTTGTTTCCCAGTCCTAAATGGAGTTGAATCACATGCAGTTTCTGGTCCTACGCGCAAGAGCTGTTTTCTGGTAAGAAGAGTGACTATTGTGCTCCCATTGTCATACACAGGGCAAATAGCACTGGCATCTGTTCCCAGCATGTACAGTGTATTGGACTGAAGAGGATCTACTGTTCTTGTCAGTTTCCTCAGCAGAATTGAACTAGATATTGCCGTGTGTGTAGGAAGCACAGTTCTTTTGTTCTGAGTAAGCTCACTGTTCTGACCCTATAGGAAATACCGTAGAGTAGAAGAGTGATCTTTTCTCAAAAGCAGAGTGTGTTTCTTGTAAGGGGAGCTAGCATTTGTTTCCCAGTCCTAAATGGAGTTGAATCACATGCAGTTTTTGATCCTACGAGCAAGAGTGGTTTTCTGATAAGGAAAGTCACTATTGCACTCCTATTGCCACACACAGTGCAAAGAGGACTCGCGTCTGTTCCAATGAAGTACAGTGTATTGGACTGAAGAGGAGCTACTGTTCTTGTCAGTTTCCTAAGCAGAGTTGAACTAGATATGGCCCGTGTGTGTAGGAAGCACAGTTCTTTTCTACTGTAAGCTCACTTATCGAACCCATAGGAAACACAGTAGAGTAGAAGAGTGCCCTTTTCTCAAAAAGAGAGTGTGTTTCTTGTAAGGCGAGCTAGCATTTGTTTCCCAGTCCTAAAAGGAGTTGAATCACATGCAGTTTCTGGTCCTACGAGCAAGAGTTGTTTTCTATTAAGAAGAGTCACTATTGTGCTCCCAATGTCATACACAGGGCAAATTGCACTGGCGTCTGTTCCCAGCATGTACAGTTTATTGGACTGAAAAGGATCTACTGTTCTTGTCAGTTTCCTAAGCAGAATTGAACTAGATATGGCCATGTGTGTAGGAAGCACAGTTCTTTTGTTCTGAGCAAGCTCACTGTTCGGACCCCATAGGAAACACAGTAGAATAGAAGAGTGCTCTTTCCTCAATAGCAGAGTGCGTTTCTTGTAAGGCGAGCTAGCGTTTGTTTCCCAGTCCAAAATGGAGTTGAATCACATGCAGTTTCTGGTCCTACGAGCAAGGGATGTATTCTTGTAAAGAAAGTCTCTATTGTGCTCCCTTTGAGATAAACAGTGCAAATAGCACTCACGTCTGTTACGAGAGTGTCCAGTGTATTGGACGGAAGAGGAGCTACTGTTCTTGTCAGTTTCCGAAGCAGAGTTGAACTAGATATGGCCCCTGTGTGTGAAGCACAGTTCTTTTGTTCTGTGCAAGCTCAATTTTCGGACCCCATAGTAAACACAGTAGAGTAGAAGAGTGCTCTTTTCTCAAAAGCAGAGTGTGTTTCTTGTAAGGCTAGCTAGTGTTTGTTTCCCAGTCCTAAATGGAGTTGAATCCCATGCAGTTTCTGGTCCTACGAGCAAGAGTTGTTTTCTGGTAAGAAGAGTCACTATTTCGCTCCCTTTGCCATACACAGTGCAAATAGCACTCGCGTCTGCTCCCAGCAAGTACAGTGTATTTGATTGAAGAGGAGCTACTGTTCTTGTCAGTTTCCTACGCAGAGTTGAACAAGATATAGCCCGTGTGTGTAGGAAGCACAGTTCTTTTGTTCTGAGCAAGCTCACTGTTCTGGTCCTATAGGAAACACAGAAGAGTAGAAGAGTGCTCTTTTCTCAAAAGCAGAGTGTGTTTCTTGTAAGGTGAGCTAGCGTTTGTTTCCCAGTCCTAAATGGAGTTGAATTACATGCAGTTTCTGGTCCTATGAGCAAGAGTTGTTTTCTGATAAGAAGAGTCACTATTGCCCTCCTAATGCCATACACAGTGCAAACAACACTTGCTACTGTTCTTTGCAAGTACAGTGTATTGGACAGAAGAGGAGCTACTGTTCTTGTCATTTTCCTAAGCAGAGTTGAACTAGATATGGCCCGTGTGTGTAGGAAGCACAGTTCTTTTGTTCTTAGCAAGCTCACTGTTCGGACCCCATAGGAAACACAGTAGAGTAGAAGAGTGCTCTTTTCTCAAAAGTAGAGTGTGTTTCTTGTAAGACGAGCTAGCGTTTGTTTCCAAGTCCTAAATGGAGTTGAATCACATGCAGTTTCTGATCCTAGGAGCAAGAGTTATTTTCTGATAAGAAGAGTCACTATTGCGCTCCCAGTGTCATACACAAGGCAAATAGCACTGGCGTCTGTTCCCAGCATGTACAGTGTATTGGACTAAAGAGGATCTACTGTTCTTGTCAGTTTCCGAGGCAGAGTTGAACTAGATATGGCCGGTGTGTGTAGGAAGCACAGTTCTTTTGTTCTGAGCAAGCTCACTGTTCTGGCCCTATGGGAAACACAGTAGAGTAGAAGAGTGCTCTTTTCTCAAAAGCTTAGTGTGTTTCTTGTAAGGCGAGCTAGCTTTTGTTTCCCAGTCCTAAATGGAGTTGAATCACATGCAGTTTCTGGTCCTACAAGCAAGAGTTGTTTTCTGGTAAGAAGAGTCACTATTGTGTTCCCATTGCCATACACAGGGCAAATAGCACTGGCGTCTGTTCCCAGGATGTACAGTGTATTGGACTGAAGAGGATCTACTGTTCTTGTCAGTTTCCTAAGCAAAGTTGAACTAGATATGGCCCGTGTGTGTAGGAAGTACACATCTTTTGTTCTGAGCAAGCTCACTCTTCTGGCCCTATAGGAAACACAGTAGAGTAGAAGAGTGCTCTTTTCTCAAAAGCAGATTGTGTTTTTTGTAAGGCGAGCTAGCGTTTGTTTCCCAGTCCTAAATGGAGTTCAATCACATGCAATTTCTGGTCCACGAGCAAGAGTTGTTTTATGGTAAGAAGAGTCACTATTGCGATCCCATTGTCATACACAGGGCAAATAGCACTGGCGTCTGTTCCCAGCATGTAAAGTGTATTGGACTGAAGAGGATCTACTGTTCTTGTCAGTTTCCTAAGCAGAGTTGAACTAGATATCTCCCGTGTGTGTAGAAAGCACAGTTCTTTTGTTCTCAGCAAGCTCACTGTTCGGACCCCATAGGAAACACAGTAAAATAGATGAGTGCTCTTTTCTCAAAAGCAGAGTGTTTTTCTTGTAAAGCCAGCTAGCGTTTGTTTCCCAGTCCTAAATGGAGTTGAATCACATGCAGTTTCTGGTCCTACGAGCAAGAGTTGTTTTCTGGTAAGAAGAGTCACTATTGCGCTCCCATTTTCATACACAGGGCAAATAGCACTGGCGTCTGTTCCTAGCATGTACAGTGTATTGGACTGAAGATAATCTACTGTTCTTGTCAGTTTCCTAAGCAGAGTTGAACTAGATATGGCCTGTGTGTCTAGGAAGCACAGCTTATTTTTTCTGAGCAAGCTCACTGTTCTGGCCCATTAGGAAACACAATTGAGTAGAAGAGTGCTCTTTTCTCAAAAGCAGAGTGTGTTTCTTGTAAGGCGAGCTAGCGTTTTTTTTCCACACCTAAATGGAGTTGAATCACATGCAGTTTCTGGTCCTATGAGCAAGAGTTGTTTTCTGGTAAGAAGAGTCACTATTGCGTTGCCATTGCCATACACAGGACAAATAGCACTGGCGTCTGTTCCCAGCAAGTACAGTGTACTGGACTGAAGAGTATCTACTGTTCTTGTCAGGTTCCTAAGCAGAGTTGAACTAGATATGGCCGTGTGTGTAGGAAGCACAGTTCTTTTGTTCTGAGTAAGCTCATTGTTCTGGCCCTATAGGAAACACAATTGAGTAGAAGAGTGCTCTTTTCCCAAAAGCAGAGTGTGTTTCTTGTAAGGCGAGATAGAGTTTGTTTCCCAGTCCTAAATGGAGTTGAGTCACATGCAGTTTTTTGTCCTACGAGCAAGAGTTGTTTTCTGGTAAGACGAGTCGTTATTGTGCTCCATTGCCATACACAGTGCAAATAGCACTCGCGTCTGTTCTCAACAAGTAAAGTGTATCGGACTGAAGAGGAGCTACTGTTCTTGTCAGTTTCCTAAGCAGAATTGAACTAGATATGGCCCTGTATGTAGGAAGCACAGTTCTTTTGTTTTGATCAAGCTCTCTGTTCTGGCCCTATAGGAAACACAGTAGAGTAGAAGAGTGCTCTTTTCTCAAAAGCAGAATGTGTTTCTTGTACGGCGAGCTAGCGTTTGTTTCCCAGTCCTAAATGGACTTCAATCACATGCAATTTCTGGTCCACGAGCAAGAGTTGTTTTATGGTAAGAAGAGTCACTATTGCGCTGCCATTGCCATACACAGGACAAATAGCACTGGCGTCTGTTCCCAGCAAGTACGGTGTATTGGACTGAAGAGGATCTACTGTTCTTGTCAGGTTCCTAAGCAGAATTGAACTAGATATGGCCGTGTGTGTAGGAAGCACAGTTCTTTTGTTCAGAGCAAGCTAACCGTTCGGACCCTATAGGAAACACAGTGGAGTAGAAGAGTGCTCTTTTCTCAAAAGCAGAGTGTGTTTCTTGTACGGCAAGCTAGCGTTTGTTTCCCAGTCCTAAATGGAGTTGAATCACATGCAGTTTCTGGTCCTACGAGCAAGAGTTTATTTCTGGTAAGGAAAGTCACTATTTTGCTCCCATTGCCATACACAGTGCAAATAGCACTGGCGTCTCTTCCCAGCATGTATAGTGTATTGGACTGAAGCGGTTCCACTGTTCTTGTCAGTTTCCTAAGCAGAATTGAACTAGATATGGCCCGTGTGTGTAGGAAGCACAGTTCTTTTGTTCTGAGCAAGCTCACTGTTCTGGCCCTATAGGAAACACAGTAGAGTAGAAGAGTGCTCTTTTCTCAAAAGCAGAGTGTGTTTCTTGTAAGGCGAGCTAGCGTTTGTTTCCTAGTCCTAAATGGAGTTGAATCACATGCAGTTTGTGGTGCTACGAGCAAGAGTTGTTTTCCAGTAAGGAAAGTCACTATTGTGCTCCCATTAACATACACAGTGCAAATAGCACTCGCGTCTGTACCCAGCAAGTACAGTGTATTGGACTGAATAGGAACTACTGTTCTTGTCAGTTTCCTAAGCAGAGTTGAACTACATATGGTCCGAGTGTGTAGGAAGCACAGTTCTTTTGTTCTGAGCAAGCTCACTGTTCGAACCTCATAGGAAACACAGTAGAGTAGAAGAGTGCTCTTTTTTCTAAAGCATAGTGTGTTTCTTGTAAGGCGAGCTAACGTTTGTTTCCCAGTCCTAAATGGAGTTGAATCCCATGCAGTTTCTGGTCCTACGAGCAAGAGTTGTTTTCTGGTAAGGAAAGTCACTATTGCGCTCCCACTGCCATACACAGTGCAAATAGCACTCCTGTCTGTTCGCAGCAAGTACAGTGTATTGGATAGAAGAGGATGTACTGTTCTTGTCAGGTTCCTAAGCAGAATTGAACTAGATATGGCCGTGTGTGTAGGAAGCACAGTTCTTTTGTTTTGAGTATGCTCATTGTTCTGGCCCTATAGGAAACACAATTGAGTAGAAGAGTGCTCTTTTCTCAAAAGCAGAGTGTGTTTCTTGTAAGGCGAGATAGAGTTTGTTTCCCAGTCCTAAATGGAGTTGAGTCACATACAGTTTTTTGTCCTACGAGCAAGAGTTGTTTTCTGGTAAGACGAGTCACTATTGTGCCCCATTGCCATACACAGTGCAAATAGCACTCGCGTCTGTTCTCAGCAAGTAAAGTGTATTGGACTGAAGAGGAGCTACTGTTCTTGTCAGTTTCCTAAGCAGAGTTGAAGTACATGTTGTTCATGTGTGTAGGAAGCACAGTTCTTTTGTTCTGAGCAAGCTCACTGTTTGGACCCCATAGGAAACACAGTAGAGTAGAAAGTGCTCTTTTCTCTAAAGCAGAGTGTGTTTCTTGTAAGGCGAGCTAGCGTTTCTTTCCCAGTCTGAAATGGAGTTGAATGACATGCAGTTTCTGGTCCTACGAGCAAGAGTTGTTTTCTGGTAAGGAAAGTCACTATTGTGCTCCAATTACCGTACACAGTGCAAATACCACTCGCGTCTGTTCCCAGCAAGTACAGTGTATTGGACTGAAGAGGATCTACTGTTCTTGTCAGTTTCCTAAGCAGTGTTGAACTAGATATGGCCGTTTGTGTAGGAATCACAGTTCTTTTGTTCTGAGCAAGCTCACTGTTCGGTCCCCATAGGAAACACAGTAGAATAGAAGAGTTCTCTTTTCTCAAATGCAGGGTGTGTTTCATGTGATGCGAGCAAGCATTTGTTGCCCAGTCCTAAATGGAGTTGAATCACATGCAGTTTCTAATCCTACAAGCAAGAGTTGTTTTATGGTAAAAATAGTCACTATTGCGCTGCCATTGCCATACACAGGACAGATAGCACTGGCGTCTGTTCCCAGCAAGTACGGTGTATTGGACTGAAGAGGATCTACTGTTCTTGTCAGGTTCCTAAGCAGAATTGAACTAGATATGGCCGTGTGTGTAGGAAGCACAGTTCTTTTGTTCAGAGCAAGCTCACCGTTCGGACCCTATAGGAAACACAGTAGAGTAGAAGAGTGCTCTTTTCTCAAAAGCAGAGTGTTTTTTTGTACGGCAAGCTAGCGTTTGTTTCCCAGTCCTAAATGGAGTTGAATCACATGCAGTTTCTGGTCCTACGAGCAAGAGTTTATTTCTGGTAAGGAAAGTCACTATTGTGCTTCCATTGCCATACACAGGGCAAATAGCACTGGCGTCTGTTCCCAGCATGTACAGTGTATTGGACTGAAGAGGTTCCACTGTTCTTGTCAGTTTCCTAAGAAGAATTGAACTAGATATGTCCCGTGTGTGTAGGAAGCACAGTTCTTTTGTTCTGAGCAAGCTCACTGTCCTGGCCCTATAGGAAACACAGTAGAGTAGAAGAGTGCCCTTTTCTCAAAAGCAGATTGTGTTTCTTGTAAGGCTAGCTAGTGTTTGTTTCCCAGTCCTAAATGGAGTTGAGTCACATGCAGTTTTTGGTCCTACGAGCAAGAGTAGTTTTCTCGTAAGAAGAGTCACTATTAGGCTCCAATTGCCATACACAACACAAATAGCACTGGCGTCTGTCCCCAGCATGTACAGTGAACTGGACTGAAAAGGATCTATTGTTCTTGTCAGTTTGCTAAGCAGAATTGAACTAGATATGGCCTTGTATGTAGGAAGCACAGTTCTTTTGTTCTGAGCAAGCTCTCTGTTCTGGCCCTACAGGAAACACAGTAGAGTAGAAGAGTGCTCTTTTCTCAAAAGCAGAGTGTGTTTCTTGAAAGGCGAGCTAGCATTTGTTTCCCAGTCCTAAATGGAGTTGAATCACATGCAGTTTTTGGTCCTACCAGCAAGAGTTGTTTTCTGGTAAGGAAAGTCACTATTGTGCTCCCTTTGCCATACACAGTGCAAATAGCACACACGTCTGTTTCCAGCAAGTGCAGTGTATTAGTCTGAAGAGGAGCTATTGTTCTTGTCAGTTTCCTAAGCAGAATTGAACTAGATATGGCCCGTGTGTGTAGGAAGCACAGTTCTTTTGTTCTGAGCAAGCTCACTGTTCGGACCCCATTGGAAACACAGTATAGTAGAAGAGTGCTCTTTTCTCAAAAGCAGAGTGTGTTTCTTGTAAAGGCGAGCTAGCGTTTGTTTCCCAGTCCTAAATGGAGTTGAATCACATGCAGTTTCTGGTCCTACGAGCAAGAGTTGTTTTCTGGTAAGGAAAGTCACTATTGCGCTCCCATTGCCGTACACAGTGGAAATAGCCCTCCCGTCTGTTCCCAGCAAGTACAGTGTATTGGACTGAAGAGGAGCTATTGTTCTTCTCAGTTTCCTAAGCAGAGTTGAACTAGATATGGCCCATGTGTGTAGGAAGCACAGTTTTTTTTTTCTGAGCAAGCTCACTGTTCTGGCCCTATAGGAAACAAAGTAGAGTAGAAGAGTGCTCTTTTCTCAAAAGCAGAGTGTGTTTCTTGTAAAGCGAGCTGGAGTTTGTTTCCCAGTCCTAAATGGAGTTGAATCACATGCCGTTTCTGATCCTACGAGCAAGAGTTGTTTTCTTGTAAGAAGAGTCACTATTGCGTTGCCATTGCCATACACAGGGCAAATAGCACTGGCGTCTGTTCCCAGCAAGTACAGTGTACTGGACTGAAGAGTATCTACTGATCTTGTCAGGTTCCTAAGCAGAGTTGAACTAGATATGGCCGTGTTTGTAGGAAGCACAGTTTTATTGTTCTGAGCAAGCTCACTGTTCCGAACACATAGGAAACACAGTAGAGTAGAAGAGTGCTCTTTTCTCAAAAGCAGAGTGTGCTTCTTGGAAGGCAAGCTAGCGTTTGTTTCCCAGTCCTAAATGGAGTTGAGTCACATGCAGTTTTTTTCCTATGAGCAAGAGTTGTTTTCTGGTAAGGAAAGTCACTATTGTGCTGTCATTGCCTTACACAGTACAAATAGCACTCGCGTCTGTTCCCAGCAAATACAGTGTATTGGTCTGAAGAGGAGCTACTGTTCTTGTCAGGTTCCTAAGCAGAGATGAACTACATATGTTCCGTGTGTGTAAGAAGCACAGTTCTTTTTTTCTGAGCAAGCTCTCTGTTTCGACCCCATAGGAAACACAGTAGAGTAGAAGAGTGCTCTTTTCTCAAAAGCAGAGTGTGTTTCTCGGAAGGCGAGCTAGCGTTTGTTTCCCAGTCCTAAATGGAGTTGAGTCACATGCAGTTTTTTTTCTATGAGCAAGAGTTGTTTTCTGGTAAGGAAAGTCACTATTGTGCTCTCATTGCCGTACACAGTGCAAATAGCACTCGCGTCTGTTCCCAGCAAGTACAGTGTATTGGACTGAAGAGGAGCTACTGTTCTTGTCAGTTTCCTAAGCAGAGTTGAACTAGATATGGCCCGTGTGTCTAGGAAACACAGTTTATTTATTCTGAGCAAGCTCACTGTTCTGGCCCTATAGGAAACACAGTAGAGTAGAAGAGTGCCCTTTTCTCAAAAGCAGAGTGTGTTTCTTGTAAGGCTAGCTAGAGTTTGTTTCCCAGTCCTAAATGGAGTTGAGTCACATGCAGTTTTTTGTCCTACGAGCAAGAGTTGTTTTCTGGTAAGACGAGTCACTATTGTGCTCCAATTGCCATGCACATTGCAAATAGCACTCGCGTCTGTTCTCAGCAAGTACAGTGTATCTGACTGAAGAGAAGCTACTGTTCTTGTCAGTATCCTAAGCAGAGTGGAACTAGATATGGCCCATGTGTGTAGGAAGCACAGTTATTATGTTCTGAGCAAGCTTACTGTTCTGGCCCTGTTGGAAACACAGCAGAGTAGAAGAGTGTTCTTATCTCTAAAGCAGAGTGTGTTTCTTGTAAGGCGAGCTCGCGTTTGATTCCTGGTCCTAAATGGAGTTGAGTAACATGCAGTTTCTGGTCCTATGAGCAAGAGTAGTTTTCTGGTAAGGAAAGTCACTATTGCACTCCCATTGCCATACAAAGTGCAAATAGCACTCCTGTCTGTTCGCAGCAAGTACAGTGTATTGGACAGAAGAGGATCTACTGTTCTTGTCAGGTTCCTAATCAGACTTGAACTAGATATGGCCCTGTGTGTAGGAAGCACATTTTTTTTGTTCTGAGCAAGCTCACTGTTCGGACCCCATAGGAAACACAGTAGAGTAGAAGAGTGCTCTTTTCTCATAAGCAGAGTGTGTTTCTTGTATGGCGAGCTAGTGTTTGTTTCCCAGTCCTAAATGGAGTTGAATCCAATGCAGTTTGTGTTCCTACGAGCAGGAGTTGTTTTCTGGTAAGGAAAGTCACTATTGCGCTCCCATTGCCATACACAGTACAAATAGCCCTCCCGTCTGTTCCCAGTAAGTACAGTGTATTGGAATGAAAAGGAGCTACTGTTCTTCTCAGTTTCCTAAGCAGAGTTGAACTAGATATGGCCCGTGTGTGTAGGAAGCACAGTTCTTTTGTTTTGAGTATTCTCATTGTTCTGGCCCTATATGAAACACAATTGAGTAGAAGAGTGCTCTTTTCTCAAAAGCAGAGTGTGTTTCTTGTAAGGCGAGATAGAGTTTGTTTCCCAGTCCTAAATGGAGTTGAGTCACATGAAGTTTTTTGTCCTACGAGCAAGAGTTGTTTTCTGGTAAGACAAGTCACTATTGTGCTCCAATTGCCATACACAGTGCAAATAGCACTCGCGACTGTTCTCAGCAAGTACAGTGCATCGGACTGAAGAGGAGCTACTGTTCTTGTGAGTTTCCTAAGCAGAGTTGAACTAGATATGTCCCGTGTGTGTAGGAAGCACAGTTCTTATGTTCTGAGCAAGCTCACTGTTCTGGCCCTATAGGAAACACAGTAGAGTAGAAGAGTGCTCTTTTATCTAAAGCAGAGTGTTTTTTTTGTAAGGCGAGCTCGCGTTTGTTTCCCAGTCCTAAATGGAGTTGAATCACATGCAGTTTTTGGTCCTATGAGCAAGATTTGTTTTCTGGTAAGGAAAGTCACTATTGCGCTCCAAATGCCATACACAGTGCAAATAGCACTCGCGTCTGTTCCCAGTAAGTACAGTGTATTGGACTGAATAGGAGCTACTATTCTTGTCAGTTTCCTAAGCAGAGTTGAACTAGATATGGTCCATGTGTGTAGAAAGCACAGTTCTTTTGTTCTGAGCAAGCTCACTCTTTGGACCCCATAGGAAACAGAGTAGAGTAAAAGAGTGCTCTTTTTTCTAAAGCAGAGAGTGTTTCTTGTAAGGCGAGCTAGCGTTTGTTTCCCAGACCTAAATGGAGTTGAATCACATGCAGTTTCTGGTGCTATGAGCAAGAGTTGTTTTCTGGTAAGGAAAGTCACTATTGCGCTCCCATTGCCATACACAGTGCAAATAGCACTCCTGTCTGTTCGCAGCAAGTACAGTGTATTGGATAGAAGAGGATCTACTGTTCTTGTCAGGTTCCTAAGCAGACTTGAACTAGATATGGCCCTGTGTGTAGGAAGCAAAGTTTTTTTGTTCTGAGCAAGCTCACTGTTCAGACCCCATAAGAAACACATTAGAGTAGAAGAGTGCTCTTTTCTCAAAAGCAGAGTGTGTTTCTTGTATGGCGAGCTAGCGTTTGTTTCCCAGTCCTAAATGGAGTTGAATCCAATGCAGTTTGTGGTCCTACGAACAAGAGTTGTTTTCTGGTAAGGAAAGTCACTATTGCGCTCCCATTGCCATACACAGTGCAAATAGCCCTCCCGTCTGTTCCCAGTAAGTACAGTGTATTGGACTGAAAAGGAGCTACCGTTCTTCTCAGTTTCCTAAGCAGAGTTGAACTAGATATGGCCCGTGTGTGTAGGAAGCACAGTTCTTTTTTTCTGAGCAAGGTCACTGTTCTGGCCCTATAGGAAACAAAGTAGAGTAGAAGAGTGCTCTTTTCTCAAAAGCAGAGTGTGTTTCTTGTAAAGCAAGCTGCAGTTTGTTTCCCAGTCCTAAATGGAGTTGAATCACATGCAGTTTCTGGTCCTAGGAGCAAGAGTTGTTTTCTGGTAAGAAGAGTCACTATTGCGTTGCCATTGCCATACACAGGACAAATAACACTGGCGTCTGTTCCCAGCAAGTACAGTGTACTGGACTGAAGAGTATCTACTGTTCTTGTCAGGTTCCTAAGCAGAGTTGAACTAGATATGGTGGTGTTTGTAGGAAGCACAGTTTTTTTGTTCTGAGCAAGCTCACTGTTCCGAACACATAGGAAACACAGTAGAGTAGAAGAGTGCTCTTTTCTCAAAAGCAGAGTGTGTTTCTTGGAAGGCGAGCTAGCGTTTGTTTCCCAGTCCTAAATGGAGTTGAGTCACATGCAGTTTTTTTCCTATGAGCAAGAGTTGTTTTCTGGTAAGGAAAGTCACTATTGTGATCTCATTGCCATACACAGTGCAAATAGCACTCGCGTCTGTTCCGAGCAAATACAGTGTATTGGTCTGAAGAGGAGCTACTGTTCTTGTCAGGTTCCTAAGCAGAGTTGAACTACATATGTTCCGTGTGTGTAAGAAGCACAGTTCTTTTTTTCTGAGCAAGCTCTCTGTTTCGACCCCATAGGAAACACAGTAGAGTAGAAGAGTGCTTTTTTCTCTAAAGCAGAGTGTGTTTCTTGTAAGGCGAGCTAGCGTTTGTTTCCCAGTCCTAAATGGAGTTGAATCACATGCAGTTTCTGGTCCTATGAGCAAGAGTTGTTTTCTGGTAAGGAAAGTCACTATTGCGCTCCCATTGCCATACACAGTGCAAATAGCACTCCCGTCTGTTCCCAGTAAGTACAGTGTATTGGACTGAAGAGGAGCTACTGTTCTTCTCAGTTTCCTAAGCAGAGTTGAACTAGATATGGCCTGTGTGTCTAGGAAGCACAGCTTATTTTTTCTGAGCAAGCTCACTGTTCTGGCCCATTAGGAAACACAATTGAGTAGAAGAGTGCTCTTTTCTCAAAAGCAGAGTGTGTTTCTTGTAAGGCGAGCTAGCGTTTTTTTTCCACACCTAAATGGAGTTGAATCACATGCAGTTTCTGGTCCTATGAGCAAGAGTTGTTTTCTGGTAAGAAGAGTCACTATTGCGTTGCCATTGCCATACACAGGACAAATAGCACTGGCGTCTGTTCCCAGCAAGTACAGTGTACTGGACTGAAGAGTATCTACTGTTCTTGTCAGGTTCCTAAGCAGAGTTGAACTAGATATGGCCGTGTGTGTAGGAAGCACAGTTCTTTTGTTCTGAGTAAGCTCATTGTTCTGGCCCTATAGGAAACACAATTGAGTAGAAGAGTGCTCTTTTCTCAAAAGCAGAGTGTGTTTCTTGTAAGGCGAGATAGAGTTTGTTTCCCAGTCCTAAATGGAGTTGAGTCACATGCAGTTTTTTGTCCTACGAGCAAGAGTTGTTTTCTGGTAAGACGAGTCGTTATTGTGCTCCATTGCCATACACAGTGCAAATAGCACTCGCGTCTGTTCTCAGCAAGTAAAGTGTATCGGACTGAAGAGGAGCTACTGTTCTTGTCAGTTTCCTAAGCAGAATTGAACTAGATATGGCCCTGTATGTAGGAAGCACAGTTCTTTTGTTCTGATCAAGCTCTCTGTTCTGGCCCTATAGGAAACACAGTAGAGTAGAAGAGTGCTCTTTTCTCAAAAGCAGAATGTGTTTCTTGTACGGCGAGCTAGCGTTTGTTTCCAGTCCTAAATGGACTTCAATCACATGCAATTTCTGGTCCACGAGCAAGAGTTGTTTTATGGTAAGAAGAGTCACTATTGCGCTGCCATTGCCATACCACAGGACAAATAGCACTGGCGTCTGTTCCCAGCAAGTACGGTGTATTGGACTGAAGAGGATCTACTGTTCTTGTCAGGTTCCTAAGCAGAATTGAACTAGATATGGCCGTGTGTGTAGGAAGCACAGTTCTTTTGTTCAGAGCAAGCTAACCGTTCGGACCCTATAGGAAACACAGTGGAGTAGAAGAGTGCTCTTTTCTCAAAAGCAGAGTGTGTTTCTTGTACGGCAAGCTAGCGTTTGTTTCCCAGTCCTAAATGGAGTTGAATCACATGCAGTTTCTGGTCCTACGAGCAAGAGTTTATTTCTGGTAAGGAAAGTCACTATTTTGCTCCCATTGCCATACACAGTGCAAATAGCACTGGCGTCTCTTCCCAGCATGTATAGTGTATTGGACTGAAGCGGTTCCACTGTTCTTGTCAGTTTCCTAAGCAGAATTGAACTAGATATGGCCCGTGTGTGTAGGAAGCACAGTTCTTTTGTTCTGAGCAAGCTCACTGTTCTGGCCCTATAGGAAACACAGTAGAGTAGAAGAGTGCTCTTTTCTCAAAAGCAGAGTGTGTTTCTTGTAAGGCGAGCTAGCGTTTGTTTCCTAGTCCTAAATGGAGTTGAATCACATGCAGTTTGTGGTGCTACGAGCAAGAGTTGTTTTCCAGTAAGGAAAGTCACTATTGTGCTCCCATTAACATACACAGTGCAAATAGCACTCGCGTCTGTACCCAGCAAGTACAGTGTATTGGACTGAATAGGAACTACTGTTCTTGTCAGTTTCCTAAGCAGAGTTGAACTACATATGGTCCGAGTGTGTAGGAAGCACAGTTCTTTTGTTCTGAGCAAGCTCACTGTTCGAACCTCATAGGAAACACAGTAGAGTAGAAGAGTGCTCTTTTTTCTAAAGCATAGTGTGTTTCTTGTAAGGCGAGCTAACGTTTGTTTCCCAGTCCTAAATGGAGTTGAATCCCATGCAGTTTCTGGTCCTACGAGCAAGAGTTGTTTTCTGGTAAGGAAAGTCACTATTGCGCTCCCACTGCCATACACAGTGCAAATAGCACTCCTGTCTGTTCGCAGCAAGTACAGTGTATTGGATAGAAGAGGATGTACTGTTCTTGTCAAGTTCCTAAGCAGACTTCAACTAGATATGGCCCTGTGTGTAGGAAGCACATTTTTTTTGTTCTGAGAAAGCTCACTGTTCGGACCCCATAGGAAACACAGTAGAGTAAAAGAGTGCTCTTTTCTCAAAAGCAGAGTGTGTTTCTTGTATGGTGAGCTAGCGTTTGTTTCCCAATCCTAAAAGGAGTTGAATCCAATGCAGTTTGTGTTCCTACGAGCAAGAGTTGTTTTCTGGTAAGGAAAGTCACTATTGCGCTCTCATTGCCATACACAGTGCAAATAGCCCTCCTGTCTGTTCCCAGTAAGTACAGTGTATTGGCCTGAAAAGGAGCTGCAGTTCTTCTCAGTTTCCTAAGCAGAGTTGAACTAGATATGGCCCGTGTGTGTAGGAAGCACAATTCTTTTGTTTTGAGTATGCTCATTGTTCTGGCCCTACAGGAAACACAATTGAGTAGAAGAGTGCTCTTTTCTCAAAAGCAAAGTGTGTTTCTTGTAAGGCGAGATAGAGTTTGTTTCCCAGTCCTAAATGGAGTTGAGTCACATGCAGTTTTTTGTCCTACGAGCAAGAGTTGTTTTCTGGTAAGACGAGTCACTATTGTGCCCCATTGCCATACACAGTGCAAATAGCACTCGCGTCTGTTCCCCGCAAGTAAAGTGTATTGGACTGAAGAGGAGCTACTGTTCTGGTCAGTTTCCTAAGCAGAGTTGAACTACATATGGTTCATGTGTGTAGGAAGCACATTTCTTTTGTTCTGAGCAAGCTCACTGTTTGGACCCCATAGGAAACACAGTAGAGTAGAAAGTGCTCTTTTCTCTAAAGCAGTGTGTGTTTCTTGTAAGGCGAGCTAGCGTTTCTTTCCCAGTCTGAAATGGAGTTGAATGACATGCAGTTTCTGGTCCTACGAGCAAGAGTTGTTTTCTGAGAAGGAAAGTCACTATTGTGCTCCAATTGCCGTACACAGTGCAAATACCACTCGCGTCTGTTCCCAGCAAGTACAGTGTATTGGACTGAAGAGGATCTACTGTTCTTGTCAGTTTCCTAACCAGTGTTGAACTAGATATGGCCGTTCGTGTAGGAATCACAGTTCTTTTGTTCTGAGCAAGCTCTCTGTTCTGGCCCTACGGGAAACACAGTAGAGTAGAAGAGTGCTCTGTTCTCAAAAGCAGAGTGTGTTTCTTGAAAGGCGAGCTAGTGTTTGTTTCCCAGTCCTAAATGGAGTTGAATCACATGCAGTTTTTGGTCCTACCAGCAAGAGTTGTTTTCTGGTAAGGAAAGTCACTATTGCGCTCCCTTTGCCATACACAGTGCAAATAGCACACACGTCTGTTTCCAGCAAGTACAGTGTATTAGTCTGAAGAGGAGCTATTGTTCTTGTCAGTTTCCTAAGCAGAATTGAACTAGATATGGCCGTGTATGTAGGAAGCACAGTTCTTTTGTTCTGAGCAAGCTCACTGTTCGAACCCATAGTAAACACAGTAGATTAGAAGAGTGCTCTATTCTCAAAAGCAGAGTGTGTTCCTTATAAGGCGAGCTAGCATTTGTTTCCCAGTCCTAAATGGAGTTGAATCACATGCAGTTTCTGGTCCTACGCGCAAGAGCTGTTTTCTGGTAAGAAGAGTGACTATTGTGCTCCCATTGTCATACACAGGGCAAATAGCACTGGCATCTGTTCCCAGCATGTACAGTGTATTGGACTGAAGAGGATCTACTGTTCTTGTCAGTTTCCTCAGCAGAATTGAACTAGATATTGCCGTGTGTGTAGGAAGCACAGTTCTTTTGTTCTGAGTAAGCTCACTGTTCTGACCCTATAGGAAATACCGTAGAGTAGAAGAGTGATCTTTTCTCAAAAGCAGAGTGTGTTTCTTGTAAGGGGAGCTAGCATTTGTTTCCCAGTCCTAAATGGAGTTGAATCACATGCAGTTTTTGATCCTACGAGCAAGAGTGGTTTTCTGATAAGGAAAGTCACTATTGCACTCCTATTGCCACACACAGTGCAAAGAGGACTCGCGTCTGTTCCAATGAAGTACAGTGTATTGGACTGAAGAGGAGCTACTGTTCTTGTCAGTTTCCTAAGCAGAGTTGAACTAGATATGGCCCGTGTGTGTAGGAAGCACAGTTCTTTTCTACTGTAAGCTCACTTATCGAACCCATAGGAAACACAGTAGAGTAGAAGAGTGCCCTTTTCTCAAAAAGAGAGTGTGTTTCTTGTAAGGCGAGCTAGCATTTGTTTCCCAGTCCTAAAAGGAGTTGAATCACATGCAGTTTCTGGTCCTACGAGCAAGAGTTGTTTTCTATTAAGAAGAGTCACTATTGTGCTCCCAATGTCATACACAGGGCAAATTGCACTGGCGTCTGTTCCCAGCATGTACAGTTTATTGGACTGAAAAGGATCTACTGTTCTTGTCAGTTTCCTAAGCAGAATTGAACTAGATATGGCCATGTGTGTAGGAAGCACAGTTCTTTTGTTCTGAGCAAGCTCACTGTTCGGACCCCATAGGAAACACAGTAGAATAGAAGAGTGCTCTTTCCTCAATAGCAGAGTGCGTTTCTTGTAAGGCGAGCTAGCGTTTGTTTCCCAGTCCAAAATGGAGTTGAATCACATGCAGTTTCTGGTCCTACGAGCAAGGGATGTATTCTTGTAAAGAAAGTCTCTATTGTGCTCCCTTTGAGATAAACAGTGCAAATAGCACTCACGTCTGTTACGAGAGTGTCCAGTGTATTGGACGGAAGAGGAGCTACTGTTCTTGTCAGTTTCCGAAGCAGAGTTGAACTAGATATGGCCCCTGTGTGTGAAGCACAGTTCTTTTGTTCTGTGCAAGCTCAATTTTCGGACCCCATAGTAAACACAGTAGAGTAGAAGAGTGCTCTTTTCTCAAAAGCAGAGTGTGTTTCTTGTAAGGCTAGCTAGTGTTTGTTTCCCAGTCCTAAATGGAGTTGAATCCCATGCAGTTTCTGGTCCTACGAGCAAGAGTTGTTTTCTGGTAAGAAGAGTCACTATTTCGCTCCCTTTGCCATACACAGTGCAAATAGCACTCGCGTCTGCTCCCAGCAAGTACAGTGTATTTGATTGAAGAGGAGCTACTGTTCTTGTCAGTTTCCTACGCAGAGTTGAACAAGATATAGCCCGTGTGTGTAGGAAGCACAGTTCTTTTGTTCTGAGCAAGCTCACTGTTCTGGTCCTATAGGAAACACAGAAGAGTAGAAGAGTGCTCTTTTCTCAAAAGCAGAGTGTGTTTCTTGTAAGGTGAGCTAGCGTTTGTTTCCCAGTCCTAAATGGAGTTGAATTACATGCAGTTTCTGGTCCTATGAGCAAGAGTTGTTTTCTGATAAGAAGAGTCACTATTGCCCTCCTAATGCCATACACAGTGCAAACAACACTTGCTACTGTTCTTTGCAAGTACAGTGTATTGGACAGAAGAGGAGCTACTGTTCTTGTCATTTTCCTAAGCAGAGTTGAACTAGATATGGCCCGTGTGTGTAGGAAGCACAGTTCTTTTGTTCTTAGCAAGCTCACTGTTCGGACCCCATAGGAAACACAGTAGAGTAGAAGAGTGCTCTTTTCTCAAAAGTAGAGTGTGTTTCTTGTAAGACGAGCTAGCGTTTGTTTCCAAGTCCTAAATGGAGTTGAATCACATGCAGTTTCTGATCCTAGGAGCAAGAGTTATTTTCTGATAAGAAGAGTCACTATTGCGCTCCCAGTGTCATACACAAGGCAAATAGCACTGGCGTCTGTTCCCAGCATGTACAGTGTATTGGACTAAAGAGGATCTACTGTTCTTGTCAGTTTCCGAGGCAGAGTTGAACTAGATATGGCCGGTGTGTGTAGGAAGCACAGTTCTTTTGTTCTGAGCAAGCTCACTGTTCTGGCCCTATGGGAAACACAGTAGAGTAGAAGAGTGCTCTTTTCTCAAAAGCTTAGTGTGTTTCTTGTAAGGCGAGCTAGCTTTTGTTTCCCAGTCCTAAATGGAGTTGAATCACATGCAGTTTCTGGTCCTACAAGCAAGAGTTGTTTTCTGGTAAGAAGAGTCACTATTGTGTTCCCATTGCCATACACAGGGCAAATAGCACTGGCGTCTGTTCCCAGGATGTACAGTGTATTGGACTGAAGAGGATCTACTGTTCTTGTCAGTTTCCTAAGCAAAGTTGAACTAGATATGGCCCGTGTGTGTAGGAAGTACACATCTTTTGTTCTGAGCAAGCTCACTCTTCTGGCCCTATAGGAAACACAGTAGAGTAGAAGAGTGCTCTTTTCTCAAAAGCAGATTGTGTTTTTTGTAAGGCGAGCTAGCGTTTGTTTCCCAGTCCTAAATGGAGTTCAATCACATGCAATTTCTGGTCCACGAGCAAGAGTTGTTTTATGGTAAGAAGAGTCACTATTGCGATCCCATTGTCATACACAGGGCAAATAGCACTGGCGTCTGTTCCCAGCATGTAAAGTGTATTGGACTGAAGAGGATCTACTGTTCTTGTCAGTTTCCTAAGCAGAGTTGAACTAGATATCTCCCGTGTGTGTAGAAAGCACAGTTCTTTTGTTCTCAGCAAGCTCACTGTTCGGACCCCATAGGAAACACAGTAAAATAGATGAGTGCTCTTTTCTCAAAAGCAGAGTGTTTTTCTTGTAAAGCCAGCTAGCGTTTGTTTCCCAGTCCTAAATGGAGTTGAATCACATGCAGTTTCTGGTCCTACGAGCAAGAGTTGTTTTCTGGTAAGAAGAGTCACTATTGCGCTCCCATTTTCATACACAGGGCAAATAGCACTGGCGTCTGTTCCTAGCATGTACAGTGTATTGGACTGAAGATAATCTACTGTTCTTGTCAGTTTCCTAAGTAGAATTGAACGAGATATGGCCCGTGTGTAGGAAGCACAGTTCTTTTGTTCTGAGCAAGCTCACTGTTCGGACCCCATAGGAAACAAAGTAGAATAGAAGAGTGCTCTTTTCTCAAAAGCAGAGTATGTTTCTTGTAAGGTGAGCTAGCGTTTGTTTCCCAGTCCAAAATGGAGTTGAATCACATGCAGTTTCTGGTCCTATGAGCAAGGGATGTATTCTGGTAAGGAAAGTCACTATTGCGCTCCCACTGCCATACACAGTGCAAATAGCACTCCTGTCTGTTCGCAGCAAGTACAGTGTATTGGATAGAAGAGGATGTACTGTTCTTGTCAAGTTCCTAAGCAGACTTCAACTAGATATGGCCCTGTGTGTAGGAAGCACATTTTTTTTGTTCTGAGAAAGCTCACTGTTCGGACCCCATAGGAAACACAGTAGAGTAGAAGAGTGCTCTTTTCTCAAAAGCAGAGTGTGTTTCTTGTATGGTGAGCTAGCGTTTGTTTCCCAATCCTAAAAGGAGTTGAATCCAATGCAGTTTGTGTTCCTACGAGCAAGAGTTGTTTTCTGGTAAGGAAAGTCACTATTGCGCTCTCATTGCCATACACAGTGCAAATAGCCCTCCTGTCTGTTCCCAGTAAGTACAGTGTATTGGCCTGAAAAGGAGCTACAGTTCTTGTCAGTTTCCTAAGCAGAGTTGAACTAGATATGGCCCGTGTGTGTAGGAAGCACAATTCTTTTGTTTTGAGTATGCTCATTGTTCTGGCCCTACAGGAAACACAATTGAGTAGAAGAGTGCTCTTTTCTCAAAAGCAAAGTGTGTTTCTTGTAAGGCGAGATAGAGTTTGTTTCCCAGTCCTAAATGGAGTTGAGTCACATGCAGTTTTTTGTCCTACGAGCAAGAGTTGTTTTCTGGTAAGACGAGTCACTATTGTGCCCCATTGCCATACACAGTGCAAATAGCACTCGCGTCTGTTCCCCCCAAGTAAAGTGTATTGGACTGAAGAGGAGCTACTGTTCTGGTCAGTTTCCTAAGCAGAGTTGAACTACATATGGTTCATGTGTGTAGGAAGCACATTTCTTTTGTTCTGAGCAAGCTCACTGTTTGGACCCCATAGGAAACACAGTAGAGTAGAAAGTGCTCTTTTCTCTAAAGCAGTGTGTGTTTCTTGTAAGGCGAGCTAGCGTTTCTTTCCCAGTCTGAAATGGAGTTGAATGACATGCAGTTTCTGGTCCTACGAGCAAGAGTTGTTTTCTGAGAAGGAAAGTCACTATTGTGCTCCAATTGCCGTACACAGTGCAAATACCACTCGCGTCTGTTCCCAGCAAGTACAGTGTATTGGACTGAAGAGGATCTACTGTTCTTGTCAGTTTCCTAACCAGTGTTGAACTAGATATGGCCGTTCGTGTAGGAATCACAGTTCTTTTGTTCTGAGCAAGCTCTCTGTTCTGGCCCTACGGGAAACACAGTAGAGTAGAAGAGTGCTCTGTTCTCAAAAGCAGAGTGTGTTTCTTGAAAGGCGAGCTAGCGTTTGTTTCCCAGTCCTAAATGGAGTTGAATCACATGCAGTTTTTGGTCCTACCAGCAAGAGTTGTTTTCTGGTAAGGAAAGTCACTATTGCGCTCCCTTTGCCATACACAGTGCAAATAGCACACACGTCTGTTTCCAGCAAGTACAGTGTATTAGTCTGAAGAGGAGCTATTGTTCTTGTCAGTTTCCTAAGCAGAATTGAACTAGATATGGCCGTGTATGTAGGAAGCACAGTTCTTTTGTTCTGAGCAAGCTCACTGTTCGAACCCATAGTAAACACAGTAGATTAGAAGAGTGCTCTATTCTCAAAAGCAGAGTGTGTTCCTTATAAGGCGAGCTAGCATTTGTTTCCCAGTCCTAAATGGAGTTGAATCACATGCAGTTTCTGGTCCTACGCGCAAGAGCTGTTTTCTGGTAAGAAGAGTGACTATTGTGCTCCCATTGTCATACACAGGGCAAATAGCACTGGCATCTGTTCCCAGCATGTACAGTGTATTGGACTGAAGAGGATCTACTGTTCTTGTCAGTTTCCTCAGCAGAATTGAACTAGATATTGCCGTGTGTGTAGGAAGCACAGTTCTTTTGTTCTGAGTAAGCTCACTGTTCTGACCCTATAGGAAATACCGTACAGTAGAAGAGTGATCTTTTCTCAAAAGCAGAGTGTGTTTCTTGTAAGGGGAGCTAGCATTTGTTTCCCAGTCCTAAATGGAGTTGAATCACATGCAGTTTTTGATCCTACGAGCAAGAGTGGTTTTCTGATAAGGAAAGTCACTATTGCACTCCTATTGCCACACACAGTGCAAAGAGGACTCGCGTCTGTTCCAATGAAGTACAGTGTATTGGACTGAAGAGGAGCTACTGTTCTTGTCAGTTTCCTAAGCAGAGTTGAACTAGATATGGCCCGTGTGTGTAGGAAGCACAGTTCTTTTCTACTGTAAGCTCACTTATCGAACCCATAGGAAACACAGTAGAGTAGAAGAGTGCCCTTTTCTCAAAAAGAGAGTGTGTTTCTTGTAAGGCGAGCTAGCATTTGTTTCCCAGTCCTAAAAGGAGTTGAATCACATGCAGTTTCTGGTCCTACGAGCAAGAGTTGTTTTCTATTAAGAAGAGTCACTATTGTGCTCCCATTGTCATACACAGGGCAAATTGCACTGGCGTCTGTTCCCAGCATGTACAGTTTATTGGACTGAAAAGGATCTACTGTTCTTGTCAGTTTCCTAAGCAGAATTGAACTAGATATGGCCATGTGTGTAGGAAGCACAGTTCTTTTGTTCTGAGCAAGCTCACTGTTCGGACCCCATAGGAAACACAGTAGAATAGAAGAGTGCTCTTTCCTCAATAGCAGAGTGCGTTTCTTGTAAGGCGAGCTAGCGTTTGTTTCCCAGTCCAAAATGGAGTTGAATCACATGCAGTTTCTGGTCCTACGAGCAAGGGATGTATTCTTGTAAAGAAAGTCTCTATTGTGCTCCCTTTGAGATAAACAGTGCAAATAGCACTCACGTCTGTTACGAGAGTGTCCAGTGTATTGGACGGAAGAGGAGCTACTGTTCTTGTCAGTTTCCGAAGCAGAGTTGAACTAGATATGGCCCCTGTGTGTGAAGCACAGTTCTTTTGTTCTGTGCAAGCTCAATTTTCGGACCCCATAGTAAACACTGTAGAGTAGAAGAGTGCTCTTTTCTCAAAAGCAGAGTGTGTTTCTTGTAAGGCTAGCTAGTGTTTGTTTCCCAGTCCTAAATGGAGTTGAATCCCATGCAGTTTCTGGTCCTACGAGCAAGAGTTGTTTTCTGGTAAGAAGAGTCACTATTTCGCTCCCTTTGCCATACACAGTGCAAATAGCACTCGCGTCTGCTCCCAGCAAGTACAGTGTATTTGATTGAAGAGGAGCTACTGTTCTTGTCAGTTTCCTACGCAGAGTTGAACAAGATATAGCCCGTGTGTGTAGGAAGCACAGTTCTTTTGTTCTGAGCAAGCTCACTGTTCTGGTCCTATAGGAAACACAGAAGAGTAGAAGAGTGCTCTTTTCTCAAAAGCAGAGTGTGTTTCTTGTAAGGTGAGCTAGCGTTTGTTTCCCAGTCCTAAATGGAGTTGAATTACATGCAGTTTCTGGTCCTATGAGCAAGAGTTGTTTTCTGATAAGAAGAGTCACTATTGCCCTCCTAATGCCATACACAGTGCAAACAACACTTGCTACTGTTCTTTGCAAGTACAGTGTATTGGACAGAAGAGGAGCTACTGTTCTTGTCATTTTCCTAAGCAGAGTTGAACTAGATATGGCCCGTGTGTGTAGGAAGCACAGTTCTTTTGTTCTTAGCAAGCTCACTGTTCGGACCCCATAGGAAACACAGTAGAGTAGAAGAGTGCTCTTTTCTCAAAAGTAGAGTGTGTTTCTTGTAAGACGAGCTAGCGTTTGTTTCCAAGTCCTAAATGGAGTTGAATCACATGCAGTTTCTGATCCTAGGAGCAAGAGTTATTTTCTGATAAGAAGAGTCACTATTGCGCTCCCAGTGTCATACACAAGGCAAATAGCACTGGCGTCTGTTCCCAGCATGTACAGTGTATTGGACTAAAGAGGATCTACTGTTCTTGTCAGTTTCCGAGGCAGAGTTGAACTAGATATGGCCGGTGTGTGTAGGAAGCACAGTTCTTTTGTTCTGAGCAAGCTCACTGTTCTGGCCCTATGGGAAACACAGTAGAGTAGAAGAGTGCTCTTTTCTCAAAAGCTTAGTGTGTTTCTTGTAAGGCGAGCTAGCTTTTGTTTCCCAGTCCTAAATGGAGTTGAATCACATGCAGTTTCTGGTCCTACAAGCAAGAGTTGTTTTCTGGTAAGAAGAGTCACTATTGTGTTCCCATTGCCATACACAGGGCAAATAGCACTGGCGTCTGTTCCCAGGATGTACAGTGTATTGGACTGAAGAGGATCTACTGTTCTTGTCAGTTTCCTAAGCAAAGTTGAACTAGATATGGCCCGTGTGTGTAGGAAGTACACATCTTTTGTTCTGAGCAAGCTCACTCTTCTGGCCCTATAGGAAACACAGTAGAGTAGAAGAGTGCTCTTTTCTCAAAAGCAGATTGTGTTTTTTGTAAGGCGAGCTAGCGTTTGTTTCCCAGTCCTAAATGGAGTTCAATCACATGCAATTTCTGGTCCACGAGCAAGAGTTGTTTTATGGTAAGAAGAGTCACTATTGCGATCCCATTGTCATACACAGGGCAAATAGCACTGGCGTCTGTTCCCAGCATGTAAAGTGTATTGGACTGAAGAGGATCTACTGTTCTTGTCAGTTTCCTAAGCAGAGTTGAACTAGATATCTCCCGTGTGTGTAGAAAGCACAGTTCTTTTGTTCTCAGCAAGCTCACTGTTCGGACCCCATAGGAAACACAGTAAAATAGATGAGTGCTCTTTTCTCAAAAGCAGAGTGTTTTTCTTGTAAAGCCAGCTAGCGTTTGTTTCCCAGTCCTAAATGGAGTTGAATCACATGCAGTTTCTGGTCCTACGAGCAAGAGTTGTTTTCTGGTAAGAAGAGTCACTATTGCGCTCCCATTTTCATACACAGGGCAAATAGCACTGGCGTCTGTTCCTAGCATGTACAGTGTATTGGACTGAAGATAATCTACTGTTCTTGTCAGTTTCCTAAGTAGAATTGAACGAGATATGGCCCGTGTGTAGGAAGCACAGTTCTTTTGTTCTGAGCAAGCTCACTGTTCGGACCCCATAGGAAACAAAGTAGAATAGAAGAGTGCTCTTTTCTCAAAAGCAGAGTATGTTTCTTGTAAGGTGAGCTAGCGTTTGTTTCCCAGTCCAAAATGGAGTTGAATCACATGCAGTTTCTGGTCCTATGAGCAAGGGATGTATTCTGGTAAGGAAAGTCACTATTGTGCTCCCTTTGCGATAAACAGTGAAAATAGCACTCACGTCTGTTCCCAGCAAGTACAGTGTATTGGACTGAAGAGGAGCTACTGTTCTTTTCAGTTTCCTAAGCAGAGTTGAACTAGATATGGCCGGTGTGTGTAGGAATCACAGTTCTTTTGTTCTGAACAAGCTCACTGTTCTGGCCCTTTAGGAAACACAGTAGAGTAGAAGAGTGCTCTTTTCTCAAAAGCAGAGTGTGTTTCTTGTAAGGTGAGCTAGCTTTTTTTTTCCCAGTACTAAATGGAGTTGAATTACATGCAGTTTCTCGTCCTATGAGCAAGAGTTGTTTTCTGGTAAGAAGAGTCACTATTGCGCTCCTATTGCCATACACAGTGCAAACAACACTTGCTACTGTTGTTTGCAAGTACAGTGTATTGGACAGAAGAGGAGCTACTGTTCTTGTCAGTTTCCTAAGCAGAGTTGAACTAGATATGGCCCGTGTGTGTAGGAAGCACAGTTCTTTTGTTCTGAGCTAGCTCACTGTTCGGACCCCATAGGAAACACAGTAGAGTAGAAGAGTGCTCTTTTCTCAAAATCAGAGTGTGTTTCCTGTAAGGCGAGCTAGCGTTTGTTTCCCAGTCCTAAAAGGAGTTGAATCACATGCAGTTTCTGGTCCTACGAGCAAGAGTTGTTTTCTATTAAGAAGAGTCACTATTGTGCTCCCATTGTCATACACAGGGCAAATTGCACTGGCGTCTGTTCCCAGCATGTACAGTTTATTGGACTGAAAAGGATCTACTGTTCTTGTCAGTTTCCTAAGCAGAATTGAACTAGATATGGCCATGTGTGTAGGAAGCACAGTTCTTTTGTTCTGAGCAAGCTCACTGTTCGGACCCCATACGAAACACAGTAGAATAGAAGAGTGCTCTTTCCTCAAAAGAAGAGTGCGTTTCTTGTAAGGCGAGCTAGCGTTTGTTTCCCAGTCCAAAATGGAGTTGAATCACATGCAGTTTCTGGTCCTACGAGCAAGGGATGTATTCTTGTAAAGAAAGTCTCTATTGTGCTCCCTTTGAGATAAACAGTGCAAATAGCACTCACGTCTGTTCCGAGAGTGTCCAGTGTATTGGACGGAAGAGGAGCTACTGTTCTTGTCAGTTTCCGAAGCAGAGTTGAACTAGATATGGCCCCTGTGTGTGAAGCACAGTTCTTTTGTTCTGTGCAAGCTCAATTTTCGGACCCCATAGTAAACACAGTAGAGTAGAAGAGTGCTCTTTTCTCAAAAGCAGAGTGTGTTTCTTGTAAGGCGAGCTAGATTTTGTTTCCCAGTCCTAAATGGAGTTGAATCACATGCAGTTTCTGGTCCTACAAGCAAGAGTTGTTTTCTAGTAAGAAGAGTCACTATTGTGTTCCCATTGCCATACACAGGGCAAATAGGACTCGCGTCTGTTCCCAGGATGTACAGTGTATTGGACTGAAGAGGATCTACTGTTCTTGTCAGTTTCCTAAGCAAAGTTGAACTATATATGGCCCGTGTGTGTAGGAAGTACACTTCTTTTGTTCTGAGCAAGCTCACTCTTCTGGCCTTATAGGAAACACAGTAGAGTAGACGAGTGCTCTTTTCTCAAAAGCAGAATGTGTTTCTTCTAAGGCGAGCTAGCGTTTGTTTCCCAGTCCTAAATGGAGTTGAATCACATGCAGTTTCTTGTCCTACGAGCAAGAGTTGTATTATGGTAAGAAGAGTCACTATTGTGCTCCCATTGTCATACACAGGGCAAATAGCACTGGCGTCTGTTCCCAGCATGTAAAGTGTATTGGACTGAAGAGGATCTACTGTTCTTGTCAGTTTCCTAAGCAGAGTTGAACTAGATATGGCCCGTGTGTGTGAAGCACAGTTCTTTTGTTCTGAGCAAGCTCAATTTTCGGACCCCATAGTAAACACAGTATAGTAGAAGAGTGCTCTTTTCTCAAAAGCAGAGTGTGTTTCTTGTATGGCGAGCTAGCGTTTGTTTCCCAGTCCTAAATGGAGTTGAATCCAATGCAGTTTGTGTTCCTACGAGCAAGAGTTGTTTTCTGGTAAGGAAAGTCACTATTGCGCTCCCATTGCCATACACAGTGCAAATAGCCCTCCCGTCTGTTCCCAGTAAATACAGTGTATTGTATTGAAAAGGAGCTACTGTTCTTCTCAGTTTCCTAAGCAGAGTTGAACTAGATATGGCCCCTGTGTGTAGGAAGCACAGTTCTTTTGTTTTGAGTATGCTCATTGTTCTGGCCCTATAGGAAACACAATTGAGTAGAAGAGTGCTCTTTTCTCAAAAGCAGATTGTGTTTCTTGTAAGGCTAGCTAGTGTTTGTTTCCCAGTCCTAAATGGAGTTGAGTCACATGCAGTTTTTGGTCCTACGAGCAAGAGTAGTTTTCTCGTAAGAAGAGTCACTATTGGGCTCCCATTGCCATACACAACACAAATAGCACTGGCGTCTGTCCCCAGCATGTACAGTGAATTGGACTGAAAAGGATCTATTGTTCTTGTCAGTTTGCTAAGCAGAATTGAACTAGATATGGCCGTGTATGTAGGAAGCACAGTTCTTTTGTTCTGAGCAAGCTCTCTGTTCTGGCCCTACAGGAAACACAGTAGAGTAGAAGAGTGCTCTTTTCTCAAAAGCAGAGTGTGTTTCTTGAAAGGCGAGCTAGCATTTGTTTCCCAGTCCTAAATGGAGTTGAATCACATGCAGTTTTTGGTCCTACCAGCAAGAGTTGTTTTCTGGTAAAGAAAGTCACTATTGTGCTCCCTTTGCCATACACAGTGCAAATAGCACACATGTCTGTTTCCAGCAAGTGCAGTGTATTAGTCTGAAGAGGAGCTATTGTTCTTGTCAGTTTCCTAAGCAGAATTTAACTAGATATGGCCGTGTATGTAGGAAGCACAGTTCTTTTGTTCTGAGCAAGCTCTCTGTTCTGGCCCTATAGGAAACACAGTAGAGTAGAAGAGTGCTCTTTTCTCAAAAGCAGAGTGTGTTTCTTGTCAGGCGAGCTAGCGTTTGTTTCCCAGTCCAAAATGTAGTTGAATCACATGCAGTTTTTGGTCCTACCAGCAAGAGTTGTTTTCTGGTAAGGAAAGTCACTATTGTGCTCCCTTTGCCATACACAGTGCAAATAGCACTGGCGTCTGTTCCCAGGATGTACAGTGTATTGGACTGAATAGGAGCTACTGTTCTTGTCAGTTTCCTAAGCAGAGTTGAACTAGATATGGCCCGTGTGTGTAGGAAGCACAGTTCTTTTGTTCTGAGCAAGCTCACAGTTCGGACCCCATTGGAAACACAGTAGAGTAGAAGAGTGCTCTTTTCTCAAAAGCAGAGTGTGTTTCTTGTAAGGCGAGCTAGCGTTTGTTTCCCAGTCCTAAATGGAGTTGAATCACATGCAGTTTCTTGTCCTACGAGCAAGAGTTGTTTTCTGGTAAGGAAAGTCACTATTGCGCTCCCATTTCTGTACACAGTGCAAATAGCCCTCCCGTCTGTTCCCAGCAAGTACAGTGTATTGGACTGAAGAGGAGCTATTGTTCTTCTCAGTTTCCTAAGCAGAGTTGAACTAGATATGGCCCGTGTGTGTAGGAAGCACAGTTCTTTTTTTCTGAGCAAGCTCACTGTTCTGGCCCTATAGGAAACAAAGAGGAGTAGAAGAGTGCTCTTTTCTCAAAAGTAGAGTGTGTTTCTTGTAAAGCGAGCTGGAGTTTGTTTCCCAGTCCTAAATGGAGTTGAATCACATGCACTTTCTGGTCCTATGAGCAAGAGTTGTTTTCTTGTAAGAAGAGTCACTATTGCGTTCCCATTGCCATACACAGGACAAATAGCACTGGCGTCTGTTCCCAGCAAGTACAGTGTACTGGACTGAAGAGTATCTACTGTTCTTGTCAGGATCCTAAGCAGAGTTGAACTAGATATTGCCCGTGTGTGTAGGAAGCACAGCTCTTTTGTTCTGAGCAAGCTCACTGTTCGGACCCCATAGGAAACACAGTAGAGTAGAAGAGTGCTCTTTTCTCAAAAGCATAGTGTGTTTCTTGGAAGGCGAGCTAGCGTTTGTTTCCCAGTCCTAAATGGAGTTGAGTCACATGCAGTTTTTTTCCTATGAGCAAGAGTTGTTTTCTGGTAAGGAAAGTCACTATTGTGCTCTCATTGCCTTACACAGTGCAAATAGCACTCGCGTCTGTTCCCAGCAAGTACAGTGTATTGGTCTGAAGAGGAGCTACTGTTCTTGTCAGGTTCCTAAGCAGAGATGAACTACATATGTTCCGTGTGTGTAAGAAGCACAGTTCTTTTTTTCTGAGCAAGCTCTCTGTTTCGACCCCATAGGAAACACAGTAGAGTAGAAGAGTGCTTTTTTCTCTAAAGCAGAGTGTGTTTCTTGTAAGGCGAGCTAGCGTTTGTTTCCCAGTCCTAAATGGAGTTGAATCACATGCAGTTTCTGGTCCTACGAGCAAGAGTTGTTTTCTGGTAAGGAAAGTCACTATTGCGCTCCCATTGCCATACACAGTGCAAATAGCACTTCTGTCTGTTCCCAGCAAGTACAGTGTATTGGACTGAAGAGGAGCTACTGTTCTTGTCAGTTTCCTAAGCAGAGTTGAACTAGATATGGCCCGTGTGTCTAGGAAGCACAGTTTATTTGTTCTGAGCAAGCTCACTGTTCTGGCCCTATAGGAAACACAGTAGAGTAGAAGAAAGCCCTTTTATCAAAAGCAGAGTGTGTTTCTTGTAAGGCTAGCTAGAGTTTGTTTCCCAGTCCTAAATGGAGTTGAGTCACATGCAGTTTTTTGTCCTACGAGCAAGAGATGTTTTCTGGTAAGACGAGTCATTATTGTGCCCCATTGCCATACACAGTGCAAATAGCACTCGCGTCTGTTCTCAGCAAGTAAAGTGTATCGGACTGAAGAGGAGCTACTGTTCTTGTCAGTTTCCTAAGCAGAATTGAACTAGATATGGCCCTGTATGTAGGAAGCACAGTTCTTTTGTTCTGATCAAGCTCTCTGTTCTGGCCCTATAGTAAACACAGTAGAGTAGAAGAGTGCTCTTTTCTCAAAAGCAGAGTGTGTTTCTTGAAAGGCGAGCTAGCGTTTGTTTCCCAGTCCTAAATGGAGTTGAATCACATGCAGTTTCTAATCCTACAAGCAAGAGTTGTTTTATGGTAAAAATAGTCACTATCGCGCTGCCATTGCCATACACAGGACAAATAGCACTGGCGTCTGTTCCCAGGAAGTACGGTGTATTGGACTGAAGAGGACCTACTGTTCTTGTCAGGTTCCTAAGCAGAATTGAACTAGATATGGCCGTGTGTGTAGAAAGCACAGTTCTTTTGTTCAGAGCAAGCTAACCGTTCGGACCCTATAGGAAACACAGTGGAGTAGAAGAGTGCTCGTTTCTCAAAAGCAGAGTGTGTTTCTTGTACGGCAAGCTAGTGTTTGTTTCCCAGTCCTAAATGGAGTTGAATCACATGCAGTTTCTGGTCCTACGAGCAAGAGTTTATTTCTGGTAAGGAAAGTCACTATTTTGCTCCCATTGCCATACACAGTGCAAATAGCACTGGCGTCTGTTCCCAGCATGTACAGTGTATTGGACTGAAGCGGTTCCACTGTTCTTGTCAGTTTCCTAAGCAGAATTGAACTAGATATGGCCCGTGTGTGTAGGAAGCACAGTTCTTTTGTTCTGAGCAAGCTCACTGTTCTGGCCCTTTAGGAAACACAGTAGAGTAGAAGAGTGCTCTTTTCTCAAAAGCAGAGTGTGTTTCTTGTAAGGCGAGCTAGCGTTTGTTTCCTAGTGCTAAATGGAGTTGAATCACATGCAGTTTGTGGTGCTACGAGCAAGAGTTGTTTTCCAGTAAGGAAAGTCACTATTGTGTTCCATTTAGCATACACAGTGCAAATAGCACTCGCGTCTGTACCCAGCAAGTACAGTGTATTGGACTGAATAGGAACTACTGTTCTTGTCAGTTCCCTAAGCAGAGTTGAACTACATATGGTCCGAGTGTGTAGGAAGAACAGTTCTTTTGTTCTGAGCAAGCTCACTGTTCGAACCTCATAGGAAACACAGTAGAGTAGAACAGTACTCTTTTTTCTAAAGCATAGTGGGTTTCTTGTAAGGCGAGCTAACGTTTGTTTCCCAGTCCTAAATGGAGTTGAATCACATGCAGTTTCTGGTCCTACGAGCAAGAGTTGTTTTCTGGTAAGGAAAGTCACTATTATCCTCACATTGCCATACACAGTGCAAATACCACTCGCGTCTGTTCTCAGCATGTAAAGTGTATTGGACTGAAGAGGAGCTACTGTTCTTGTCAGTTTCCTAAGCAGAGTTGAACTACATATGGTTCATGTGTGTAGGAAGCACAGTTCTTTTGTTCTGAGCAAGCTCACTGTTTGGACACCATAGGAAACACAGTAGAGTAGAAAGTGCTCTTTTCTCTAAAGCAGAGTGTGTATCTTGTAAGGCGAGCTAGCGTTTCTTTCCCAGTCTGAAATGGAGTTGAATGACATGCAGTTTCTGGTCCTACAAGCAAGAGTTGTTTTCTGGTAAGACGAGTCACTATTGTGCTCCAATTGCCGTACACAGTGCAAATACCACTCGCGTCTGTTCCCAGCAAGTACAGTGTATTGGACTGAAGACGATCTACTGTTCTTGTCAGTTTCCTAACCAGTGTTGAACTAGATATGGCCGTTTGTGTAGGAATCACAGTTCTTTTGTTCTGAGCAAGCTCACTGTTCGGTCCCCATAGGAAACAGAGTAGAATAGAAGAGTTCTCTTTTCTCAAAAGAAGGGTGTGTTTCATGTGATGCGAGCTAGCATTTGTTGCCCAGTCCTAAATGGAGTTGAATCACATGCAGTTTCTAATCCTACAAGCAAGAGTTGTTTTATGGTAAAAAAAGTCACTGTTGCGCTGCCATTGCCATACACAGGACAGATAGCACTGGCGTCTGTTCCCAGCAAGTACGGTGTATTGGACAGAAGAGGATCTACTGTTCTTGTCAGGTTCCTAAGCAGAATTGAACTAGATATGGCCGTGTGTGTAGGAAGCACAGTTTTTTTGTTCAGAGCAAGCTCACCGTTCGGACCCTATGGGAAACACAGTAGAGTGGAAGAGTGCTCTTTTCTCAAAAGCAGAGTGTGTTTCTTGTACGGCAAGCTAGCGTTTGTTTCCCAGTCCTAAATGGAGTTGAATCACATGCAGTTTCTGGTCCTACGAGCAAGAGTTTATTTCTGGTAAGGAAAGTCACTATTGTGCTCCCATTGCCATACACAGGGCAAATAGCACTGGCGTCTGTTCCCAGCATGTACAGTGTATTGGACTGAAGAGGTTCCACTGTTCTTGTCAGTTTCCTAAGCAGAATTGAACTAGATATGGCCGTGTATGTAGGAAGCACAGTTCTTTTGTTCTGAGCATGCTCTCTGTTCTGGCCCTACAGGAAACACAGTAGACGAGAAGAGTGCTGTTTTCTCAAAAGCAGAGTGTGTTTCTTGTAAGGCGAGCTAGCGTTTCTTTCCCAGTCCTAAATGGAGTTGAATCACATGCAGTTTCTGGTCCTACGAGCAAGAGTTGTTTTCTGGTAAGGAAAGTCACTATTGTGCTCCAATTGCCGTACACAGTGCAAATAGCACACACGTCTGTTTCCAGCAAGTACAGTGTATTAGTCTGAAGAGGAGCTATTGTTCTTGTCAGTTTCCTAAGCAGAATTGAACTAGATATGGCCATGTATGTAGGAAGCACAGTTCTTTTGTTCTGAGCAATCTCACTGTTCGAACCCATATTAAACACAGTAGATTAGAAGAGTGCTCTATTCCCAAAAGCAGAGTGTGTTCCTTATAAGGCGAGCTAGCATTTGTTTCCCAGTCCTAAATGGATTTGAATCACATGCAGTTTCTGGTCCTACGCGCAAGAGTTGTTTTCTGGTAAGAAGAGTGACTATTGTGCTCCCATTGTCATACACAGGGCAAATAGCACTGGTATATGTTCCCAGCATGTACAGTGTATTGGACTGAAGAGGATCTACTGTTCTTGTCAGTTTCCTCAGCAGAATTGAACTAGATATTGCCGTGTGTGTAGGAAGCACAGTTCTTTTGTTCTGAGTAAGCTCACTGTTCTGACCCTATAGGAAATACCGTAGAGTAGAAGAGTGATCTTTTCTCAAAAGCAGAGTGTGTTTCTTGTATGGGGAGCTAGCATTTGTTTCCCAGTCCTAAATGGAGTTGAATCACATGCAGTTTTTGATCCTACGAGCAAGAGTGGTTTTCTAATAAGGAAAGTCACTATTGCGCTCCTATTGCCACACACAGTGCAAAGAGGACTCGCGTCTGTTCTAATGAAGTACAGTGTATTGGAGTGAAGTGGAGCTACTGTTCTTGTCAGTTTCCTAAGCACAGTTGAACTAGATATGGCCCGTGTGTGTAAGAAGCACAGTTCTTTTCTACTGTAAGCTCACTTATCGAACCCATAGGAAACACAGTAGAGTAGAAGAGTGCCCTTTTCTCAAAAAGAGAGTGTGTTTCTTGTAAGGCGAGCTAGCATTTGTTTCCCAATCCTAAATGGAGTTGAATCACATGAAGTTTCTGGTCCTACGAGCAAGAGTTGTTTTCTATTAAGAAGAGTCACTATTGTGCTCCCATTGTCATACACAGGGCAAATTGCACTGGCGTCTGTTCCCAGCATGTACAGTTTATTGGACTGAAAAGGATCTACTGTTCTTGTCAGTTTCCTAAGGAGAATTGAACTAGATATGGCCATGTGTGTAGGAAGCACAGTTCTTTTGTTCTGAGCAAGCTCACTGTTCTGGCCCTATAGAAAACACAGTAGAGTAGAAGAGTGATCTTTTCTCAAAAGCAGAGTGTGTTTCCTGTAAGGCGAGCTAGCGTTTGTTTCCCAGTCCTAAATGGAGTTGAATCACATGCAGTTTTTGATCCTACGAGCAAGAGTTTTTTCTGGTAAGGAAAGTCACTATTGCGCTCCCATTGCCATACACAGTGCAAATAGCACTCGCCTCTGTTCCCAGCAAGTACAGTGTATTGGACTGAAGAGGAGCTACTGTTCTTGTCAGTTTCATAAGCAGAATTGACCTAGATATTGCCCGTGTGTGTGTGAAGCACAGTTCCATTTTTCTGAGCAAACTCACTGTTCTTGCCCTATAGGAAACACAATAGAGTAGAAGAGTGCTCTTTTCTCAAAAGCAGAGTGTGTTTTTTGTAAGGTGAGCTATTGTTTGTTTCCCAGTATGAAATGGAGTTGAATCCCATGCAGTTTCTGGTACTACAATCAAGAGTTGTTTTCTGGTAAGAAGAGTCACTATTGTGCTCCCATTGCCATGTACAGTGCAAATAGCACTCGCGTCTGTTCACAGCAAGTACAGTGTATTGGACTGAAGAGGAGCTACTGTTCTTGTCAGTTTTCTAAGCAGAGTTGAACTAGATATGGCCCGTGTGTGTAGGAAGCACAGTTCTTTTGTTCTGAGCAATCTCACTGTTTGGACCCCACAGGAAACACAGTAGAGTGGAGGAGTTCTCTTTTCTCAAAAGCAGAGTATGTTTCTTGTAAGGCGAGCTAGCGTTTGTTTCGCAGTCCTAAATGGAGTTGAATCACATGCAGTTTCTGGTCCTATGAGCAAGAGATGTTTTCTGGTAAGAAGAGACACTATTTCGGTCCCATTGTCATACACATTGCAAATAGCACTAGCATCTGTTCCCTGCATGTACATTGTATTGGACTGAAGAGGATCTACTGTTCTTGTCAGTTTCCTATGCAGAATTGAACTGGATATGGCCTGTGTGTGTAGGAAGCACAGTTCTTTTGTTCTGAGCAAGCTCACTGTTCGGACCCCATAGGAATCACTGTAGAGTAGGAGAGTGCTCTTTTCTCAAAAGCCGAGTGTGTTTCTAGTAAGGCGAGCTAGCGTTTGTTTCGCAGTTCTAAATGGAGTTGAATCCCATGCAGTTTCTGGTCCTATGAGCAAGAGTTGTTTTCTGGTAAGAAGAGTCACTATTGAGCTCCCATTGTCATACACAGGGCAAATAGCACTGGCGTCTGTTCCCAGCATGTACAGTGTATTGGACTGAAGAGGATCTACTGTTCTTGTCAGTTTCCTAAGCAGAGTTGAACTAGATATAGTCGGTGTGTGTAGGAAGCACAGTTCTTTTGTTCTGAGCAAGCTCACTATTCTGGCCCTACAAAAAACACATTAGAGAAGAAGAGTGCTGTTTTCTCAAAAGCAGAGTGTGTTTATTGTAAGGCGAGCTAGCGTTTGTTTCCCAGTTCTAAATGGAGTTGAATCACATGCAGTTTCTGGTCCTATGAGCAAGAGTTGTTTTCTGGTAAGAAGAGTCACTATTGTGTTCCCATTATCATACACAGGGCAAATAGCACTGGCGTCTGTTCCCAGGATGTACAGTGTATTGGACTGAAGAGGAGTTACTCTTCTTGTAAGTTTCCTAAGCAGAGTTGAACTAGATATAGCCCGTGTATGTACGAAGCACAGTTCTTTTGCTCTGAGTAAGCTCACTGTTCTGGCCCTATAGGAAACACCGTAGAGTAGAAGAGTGATCTTTTCTCAAAAGCAGAGTGTTCCTTGTAAGGGGAGCTAGCATTTGTTTCCCAGTCCTAAATGGAGTTGAATCACATGCAGTTTTTGATCCTACGAGAAAGAGTTATTTTCTGGAAAGGAAAGTCACTATTGTGCTCCCATTGCCACACACAGTGCAAAGAGGACTCGCATGTGTTCCCATCAAGTACAGTGTATTGGACTGAAGAGGAGCTACTGTTCTTGTCAGTTTCCTAAGCAGAGTTGAACTAGATATGGCCCGTGTGCGTAGGAAGCCCAGTTCTACTGTACTGTAAGCTCACTGATCGAACACATAGGAAACACATTAGAGTAGAAGAGTGAACTTTTCTCAAAAGCAGAGTGTGTTTCTTGTAAGGCGAGCTAGTGTTTGTTTTGCAGTCCTAAATGGAGTTGAATCACATGCATTTTCTGGTCCTAGGAGCAAGAGTTGTTTTCTGGTAAGAAGAGTCACTATTGAGCTCCCATTGTCATACACAGGGCAAATAGCACTGGCGTCTGTTCTCAGCAAGTACAGTGTATTGGACTGAAGAGGAGCTACTGTTCTTGTCAGTTTCCTAAACAGAGTTGAACTAGATATAGCCCGTGTGTGTAGGAAGCACAGTTCTTTTGTTCTGAGCAAGCTCACTGTTTGGAACTTAAAGGAAACACAGAAGAGTAGAAGAGTGCTCTTTTATCATAAGCAGAGTGTGTTTCTTGTAAGGTGAGCTAGCGTTTGTTTCGCAGTCCTAAATGGAGTTGAATCACATGCAGTTTTTGGTCCTACGAGCAAGAGTTGTTTTCTGGTAAGGAAAGTCACTATTGTGCTCCCATTGCCATACACAGTGCAAAAAGCACTCGCGTCTGTTCCCATTAAGTACAGTGTATTGGACTGAAGAGGAGCTACTGTTCTTGTCAGTTTCCTAGGTAGAGTTGAACTAGATATGGCCCGTGTGTGTAGGAAGCACAGTTCTTTTGTTCTCAGCAAGCACACTGTTCAGACCCCATAGGAAACACTGTTGAGTAGAAGAGTGCTCTTTTCTCAAAAGCAGAGTGTGTTTCTTGTAAGGCGAGCTAGCGTTTGTTTTGCAGTCCTAAATGGAGTTGAATCACATGCAGTTTCAGGTCCTACGAGCAAGAGATTTTTCTGGTAAGAAGAGACATTATTGAGCTCCCATTGTCATTCACAGGGCAAATAGCACTGGCGTCTGTTCCCAGCAAGTACAGTGTATTGGACTGAAGTGGACCAACTGTTCTTGTCCGTTTCCTAAGCAGAGTTGAACTAGATATAGCCAGTGTGTGTAGGATGCAAAGTTCTTTTGTTCTGAGCAAGCTCACTATTCTGGCCCTATAGGAAATACAGTAGAGTAGAAGAGTGCTCTTTTCTCAAAAGCAGAGAGTGTTTCTTGTAAGGCGAGCTAGCGTTTTTTTCCCGTCCTAAATCTAGTTGAGTCACATGCAGTTTCTGGTCCTACAAACAAGAGTTGTTTTCTGGTAAGAAGAGTCACTATTGTGCTCCCATTGTCATACACAGGGCAAATAGCACTCGCGTCTGTTCCCAGCATGTACAGTGTATTGGACTGAAGATGATCTGCTGCTCTTGTCAGTTTCCTAAGCAGAGTTGAACTAGATATGGCCCGTTTGTGTAGGAAGCACAGCTCTTTTGTTCTGAGCAAGCTCACTGTTCTGGCACTATAGGAAACACAGTAGAGTAGAAGAGTGCTCTTTTCTCAAAAGCAGAGTGTGTTTCTTGTAAGGCGAGCTAGCATTTGTTTCTCAGTCCAAAGTGGAGTTGAATCACATGCCGTTTCTGGTCCTACAAGCAAGGGATGTATTCTGGTAAGGAAAGTCACTATTATGCTCCCTTTGCGATAAACAGTGCAAATAGCACTCACGTCTGTTCCCAGCAAGTACAGTGTATTGTACTGAAGAGGAGCTGCTGTTCTTGTCAGTTTCCTAAGCAGAGTTGAACTAGATATGGCTCGTGTGTGTAGGAAGCACAGTTCTTTTGTTCTCAGCAAGCTCACTGTTCTGGCCGTATAGGTAACACAGAAGAGTAGAAGAGTGCTCTTTTCTCAGAAGCAGAGTGTGGTTCTTGTAAGGTGAGCTAGCGTTTGTTTCCCAGTCCTAAATGGAGTTGAATCACATGCAGTTTCTGGTCCTACGAGCAAGAGTTCTTTTCTAGTAAGAAGAGTCACTATTTTTCTACCATAGCCATACACAGTGCAAATAGCACTCGCGTCTGTTCCCAGCAAGTACAGTGTATTGGACAGAAGAGGAGCTACTGTTCTTGTCAGTTTCCTAAGCAGAGTTGAACTAGATATGGCCCGTGTGTGTGTAGCACAGTTCTTTTGTTCTGAGCAAGCTCAATTTTCAGACCCCATAGTAAACACAGTAGAGTAGAAGTGTGCTCTTTTCTCAAAAGCAGAGTGTGTTTCTTGTAAGGCTAGCTAGTGTTTGTTTCCTAGTCAGAAACGGAGTTGAATCCCATGCAGTTTCTGGTCCTACGAGCAAGAGTTGTTTTCTGGAAAGAAGAGTCACTATTTCGCTTTCTTTGCCAAACACAGTGCAAATAGCACTCGCGTCTACTCCCAGCAAGTACAGTGTATTGGACTGAAGAGGAGCTACTGTTCTTGTCAGTTTCCTAAGCAGAGTTGAACTAGATATAGCCCGTGTGTGTAGGAAGCACAGTTCTTTTGTTTTGAGCAAGCTCACTGTTCTGGCCCTAAAGGAAACACAGTAAAGTAGAAGAGTGCTCTTTTCTCAAAAGCAGAGTGTGTTTCTTGTAAGGTGAGCTAGCGTTTGTTTCCCAGTCCTAAATGGAGTTGAATTACATGCAGTTTCTTGTCCTATGAGCAAGAGTTGTTTTCTGGTAAGAAGAGTCACTATTGCGCTCCTATTGCCATACACAGTGCAAACAACACTTGCTACTGTTCTTTGCAAGTACAGTGTATCGGACAGAAGAGGAGCTACTCTCCTTGTCTGTTTCCTAAGCAGAGTTGAACTAGATATGGTCCGTGTGTGTAGGAAGCAAAGTTCTTTTGTTCTGAGCAAGCTCACTGTTCGGACCGCATAGGAAACACAGTAGAGTAGAAGAGTGCTCTTTTCTCAAAAGCAGAGTGTGTTTCCTGTAAGGCGAGCTAGTATTTGTTTCCCAGTCCTAAATGGAGTTGAATCACATGCAGTTTCTAATCCTAGGAGCAAGAGTTGTTTTCTGGTAAAAAGAGTCACTATTGCGCTCCCATTGTCATACACAGGGCAAATAGCATTGGCGTCTGTTCCCAGCAATTACAGTGTATTGGACTGAAGATGATCTACTGTTCTTGTCAGTTTCCTAAGCAGAGTTGAACTAGATATGGCTGGTGTGTGTAGGAAGCACAGTTCTTTTGTTCTGAGCAAGCTCACTGTTTTGGTCCTATAGGAAACACAGTAGTGTAGAAGAGTGCTCTTTTCTCAAAAGCAGAGTGTGTTTCTTGTAAGGCGAGCTAGCTTTTGTTTCCCAGTCCTAAATGGAGTTGAATCACATGCAATTTCTGGTCCTACAAGCAAGAGTTGTTTTCTAGTAAGAAGAGTCACTATTGTGTTCCCATTGCCATACACAGGGCAAAAAGGACTCGCGTCTGTTCCCAGGATGTACAATGTATTGGACTGAAGAGGATCTACTGTTCTTGTCAGTTTCCTAAGCAAAGTTGAACTAGATATGGCCCGTGTTTGTAGGAAGTACACTTCTTTTGTTCTGAGCAAGCTCACTCTTCTGGCCCTATAGGAAACATAGTAGAGTAGAAGAGTGCTCTTTTCTCAAAAGAAGAATGTGTTTCTTCTAAGGCGAGCTAGCGTTTGTTTCCCAGTCCTAAATGGAGTTCAATCACATGCAGTTTCTGGTCCTACGAGCAAGAGTTGTTTTCTGGTAAGAAGAGTTACTATTGCGCTCCCATTTTCATACACAGGGCAAATAGCACTGGCGTCTGTTCCCAGCATGTACAGTGTATTGGACTGAAGATGATCTACTGTTCTTGTCAGTTTCCTAAGCATAGTTGAACTAGATATGGCCCGTGTGTGTAGGAAGCACAGTTCTTTTTTTCTGAGCAAGCTCACTGTTCGGACCCCATAGGAAACACAGTAGAATAGAAGAGTGCTCTTTCCTCAAAAGCAGAGTGTGTTTCTTGTAAGGCGAGCTAGCGTTTGTTTCCCAGTCCAAAATGGAGTTGAATCACATGCAGTTTCTGGTCCTACGAGCAAGGGATGTATTCTTGTGAAGAAAGTCACTATTGTGCTCCCTTTGCGATAAACAGTGCAAATAGCACTCACGTCTGTTCCGAGAAAGTACAGTGTATTGGACGGAAGAGGAGCTACTGTTCTTGTCAGTTTCCTAAGCAGAGTTGAACTAGATATGGCCCGTGTGTGTGAAGCACAGTTCTTTTGTTCTGTGCAAGCTCAATTTTCGGACCCCATAGTAAACACAGAAGAGTAGAAGAGTGCTCTTTTCTCAAATGCAGAGTGTGTTTTGTAAGGCTAGCTAGTGTTTGTTTCCCAGTCAGAAACGGAGTTGAATCACATGCAGTTTCTGATCCTACGAGCAAGAGTTGTTTTCTGGAAAGAAGAGTCACTATTTCGCTTTCTTTGCCAAACACAGTGCAAATAGCACTCGCGTCTACTCCCAGCAAGTACAGTGTATTGGACTGAAGAGGAGCTACTGTTCTTGTCAGTTTCCTAAGCAGAGTTGAACTACATATAGCCCGTGTGTGTAGGAAGCACAGTTCTTTTGTTTTGAGCAAGCTCACTGTTCTGGCCCTAAAGGAAACACAGTAAAGTAGAAGAGTGCTCTTTTCTCAAAAGCAGAGTGTGTTTCTTGTAAGGTGAGCTAGCGTTTGTTTCCCAGTCCTAAATGGAGTTGAATTACATGCAGTTTCTTGTCCTATGAGCAAGAGTTGTTTTCTGGTAAGAAGAGTCACTATTGCGCTCCTATTGCCATACACAGTGCAAACAACACTTGCTACTGTTCTTTGCAAGTACAGTGTATCGGACAGAAGAGGAGCTACTCTCCTTGTCAGTTTCCTAAGCAGAGTTGAACTAGATATGGCCCGTGTGTGTAGGAAGCACAGTTCATTTGTTCTGAGCAAGCTCACTGTTAGGACCCCATAGGAAACACAGTAGAGTAGAAGAGTGCTCTTTTCTCAAAAGCAGAGTGTGTTTCCTGTAAGGCGAGCTAGCGTTTGTTTCCCAGTCCTAAATGGAGTTGAATCACATGCAGTTTCTGATCCTAGGAGCAAGAGTTGTTTTCTGGTAAAAAGAGTCACTATTTTGCTCCCATTGTCATACACAGGGCAAATAGCACTGGCGTCTGTTCCCAGCATTTACAGTGTATTGGACTGAAGATGATCTACTGTTCTTGTCAGTTTCCTAAGCAGAGTTGAACTAGATATGGCTGGTGTGTGTAGGAAGCATAGTTCTTTTGTTCTGAGCAAGCTCACTGTTTTGGTCCTATAGGAAACACAGTAGTGTAGAAGAGTGCTCTTTTCTCAAAAGCAGAGTGTGTTTCTTGTAAGGCGAGCTAGCTTTTGTTTCCAGTCCTAAATGGAGTTGAATTACATGGAGGTTCTTGTCCTATGAGCAAGAGTTGTTTTATGATAAGAAGAGTCACTATTGCCCTCCTAATGCCATACACAGTGCAAACAACACTTGGTACTGTTCTTTGCAAGTACAGTGTATTGGACAGAAGAGGAGCTACTGTTCTTGTCATTTTCCTAAGCAGAGTTGAACTAGATATGGCCCGTGTGTGTAGGAAGCACAGTTCTTTTGTTCTTAGCAAGCTCACTGTTCGGACCCCATAGGAAACACAGTAGAGTAGAAGAGTGCTCTTTTCTCAAAAGTAGAGTGTGTTTCTTTTAAGACGAGCTAGCGTTTGTTTCCCAGTCCTAAATGGAGTTGAATCACATGCAGTTTCTGATCCTAGGAGCAAGAGTTATTTTCTGATAAGAAGAGTCACTATTGCGCTCCCATTGTCATACAAAGTGCAAATAGCACTGGCGTCTGTTCCCAGCATGTACAGTGTATTGGACTGAAGAGGATCTACTGTTCTTGTCAGTTTCCGATGCAGAGTTGAACTAGATATGGCCGGTGTGTGTAGGAAGTACACTTTTTTGTTCTGAGCAAGCTTACTCTTCTGGCCCTTTAGGAAACACAGTAGAGTAGAAGAGTGCTCTTTTCTCAAAAGCAGAATGTGTTTCTTGTAAGGCGAACTAGCGTTTGTTTTCCAGTCCTAAAGGGAGTTCAATCACATGCAGTTTCTGGTCCTATGAGCAAGAGTTGTTTTCTGGTAAGAAGAGTCACTGTTGCGCTCCCATTGTCATACACAGGGCAAATAGCACTAGCGTCTGTTCCCAGCAAGTACAGTGTATTGGACTGAAGAGGAGCTACTTCTCTTGTCAGTTTCCTAACCAGAGTTGAACTAGATATGGCTGGTGTGTGTAGGAAACACAGTTCTTTTGTTCTGAGCAAGCTCACTGTTCGGACCCCATAGGAAATGCAGTAGAATAGAAGAGTGCTCTTTTCTCAAAAGCAGAATGTGTTTCTTGTAGGGCGAGCTAGCGTGTGTTTCCTAGTCCAAAATGGAGTTGAATCACATGCAGTTTCTGGTGCTACGAGCAACGGATATTTTCTGGAAAGGAAAGTCACTATTGTTCTCCCTTTGTTATAAACAGTGCAAATAGCATTCACGTCAGTTCCCAGCAAGTACAGTGTATTGGACTGAAGAGGAGCTACTGTTCTTGTCAGTTTCCTAAGCAGAGTTGAACTAGATATGGCCCGTGTGTGTAGGAAGCACAGTTATTTTGTTCTGAGCAAGCTCACTGTTCTGGCACTATAGGAAACACAGAAGAGTAGAAGAGTGCTCTTTTCTCAGAAACAGAGTTTTTTTCTTCTAAGGCGAGCTAGCGTTTGTTTCCCACTCCTAAGTGGAGTTGAATCACATGCAGTTTCTGGTCCTATGAGCAAGAGTTGTTTTCTGGTAAGAAGAGTCACTATTGTGCTACCATTGCCATACTCAGTGCAAATAGCACTCGAGTCTGTTCCCTGCAAGTACAGTGTATTGGACAGAAGAGGAGCTACTGTTCTTGTCAGTTTCCTAAGCAGAGTTGAACTAGATATGGCCCGTGTGTGTGAAGCACAGTTCTTTTGTTCTGAGCAAGCTCAATTTTCAGACCCCATACTAAACACAGTAGAGTAGAAGAGTGCTCTTTTCTCAAAAGCAGAGTGTGTTTCTTGTAAGGCTAGCTAGTGTTTGTTTCCCAGTCAGAAACGGAGTTGAGTCCCATGCTGTTTCTGGTCCTAGGAGCAAGAGTTGTTTTCTGGCAAGAAGAGTCACTATTTCGCTCCCATTGCCATACACAGTGCAAATAGCACTCGTGACTGCTCCCAGCAAGTACAGTGTATTGGACTGAATAGGAGCTACTGTTCTTGTCAGTTTCCTAAGCAGAGTTGAACTAGATATAGCCCGTGTGTGTAGGAAGCACAGTTCTTTTGTTCTGAGCAAGCTCATTGTTTTGGCCCTATAGGAAACACAGTAGAGTAGAAGAGTGCTCTTTTCTCAAAAGCAGAGTTTTTTTCTTGTAAGTTGAGCTAGCGTTTGTTTTCCAGTACTAAATGGAGTTGAATCACATACAGTTTTTGGTCCTACGAGCAAGGGATGTTTTCTGGTAAGGAAAGTCACTATTGTGCTCCCTTTGCCATAAACAGGGCAAATAGCACTCGCGTCGGTTCCCAGCAAGTACAGTGTATTGGACTGAAGAGGATCTACTGTTCTTGTCAGGTTCCTAAGCAGAGTTGAACGAGATATGGCCCGTGTGTGTAGGAAGCACAGTTCTTTTGTTCTGAGCAAGCTCACTGTTCTGGTCCTATAGGAAACACAGAAGAGTAGAAGAGTGCTCTTTTCTCAAAAGCAGAGTGTGTTTCTGGTAAGGTGAGCTAGCATTTTGTTCCCAGTCCTAAATGGAGTTGAATTACATGCAGTTTCTTGTCCTTTGAGCAAGACTTGTTTTCTGGTAAGAAGAGTCAATATTGCGCTCCTATTGCCATACACAGTGCTAACAACTCTCGCTAATGTTCTTTGCAAGTACAGTGTATTGGACAGAAGAGGATCTACTGTTCTTGTCAGTTTTCTAAGCAGAGTTGAACTAGATATGGCCTGTGTGTGTCGGAAGCACAGTTCTTTTGTTCTGAGCAAGCTCACTGTTCTGGCCCTATAGGAAACACAGTAGAGTAGAAGAGTGCTCTTTTCTCAAAAGCAGAGTGTGTTTCTTCTAAGGCAAGCTAGCGTTTGTTTCCAAGTCCTAAAGGAGTTAAATCACATGCAGTTTCTGGTCCTATAAGCAAGAGTTGTTTTCTGGTAAGGAGAGTCACTATTGCACTCCCATTGCCATACACAGGGCAAATAGCACTCGCGTCTGTTCCCAGTAAGTACAGTGTATTTGACTGAAGAGGAGCTACTGTTCTTGTCAGTTTCCTAAGCAGAGTTGAACTATATATAGCCCGTGTGTTAAGGAGGCACAAATCATTTGTTCAGAGCAAGCTCACTCTTCTGGCCCTATAGGAAACACAGAAGAGTAGAAGAGTGCTCTTTTCTCAAAAGCAGAGTGTGTTTCTTGTAAGGCGAGCTAGCGTTTGTTTCCCAGTCCATAATGGAGTTGATTCACAAGCAGTTTCTGGTCCTGCGAGCAAGGGTTGTTTTCTGGTAAGAAGAGTCACTATTGCGCTACCATTGCCATACACAGTGCAAATAGCCCTCGCGTCTGTTCCCAGCAAGTACATTGTATTGGACAGAAGAGGAGCTACTGTTCTTGTCAGTTTCTTAAGCAGAGTTGAAGTAGATATGTCCTGTGTGTGTGAAGCACAGTTCTTTTGTTCTGAGCAACCTCATTTTTCAGACCCCATAGGAAACACAGTGGAGTAGAGGAGTGCTCTTTTCTCAAAAGCAGATTGTGTTTCTTGTAAGGCTAGCTAGTGTTTGTTTCCCAGTCAGAAACGGAGTTGAATCCCATGCAGTTTCTGGTCCTACGAGCAAGAGTTGTTTTGTGGTAAGAAGAGTCACTATTGCGCTCCCATTGCCATACGCAGTGCAAATTGCACTCGCGTCTGCTCCCAGCAAGTACAGTGTATTGGACTGAAGAGGAGCTACTGTTCCTGTCAGTTTCCTAAGCAGAGTTGAACTAGATATAGCCCGTGTGTAGGAAGCACAGTTCTTTTGTTCTCAGCAAGCTCACTGTTCTGGCCCTTTAGGAAACACAGTAAAGTAGAAGAGTACTCTTTTCTCAAAAGCAGAGAGTGTTTCTTCTAAGGCGAGCTAGCGTTTGTTTCCCAGTCCTAAATGGAGTTGAATCACATGCAGTTTCTGGTCCTACAAGCAAGAGTTGTTTTCTGGTAAGAAGAGTCACTATTTTGTTCCCATTGCCATACACAGGGCAAATAGCACTCGCGTCTGTTTCCAGCAAGTACAGTGTATTGGACTGAAGAGGAGCTACTGTTCTTGTCAGTTTTTTAAGCAGAGGTGAACTAGATGTGGCCCGTGTGTGTAGAAAGCACAGTTCTTTTGTTCTGAGCAAGCTCACTGTTGGGACCCCATAGGAAACACAGTAGAATAGAAGAGTGCTCTTTTCTCAAAAGCAGAGTGTGTTTCTTGTAAGGTGAGCTAGCGTTTATTTTTCAGTCCAAAATGGAGTTGAATCACATGCAGTTTCTGGTCCTACGAGCAAGGGATGTTTTCTGGTAAGGAAAGTCACTATTGTGCTCCCTTTGCCATAAACAGTGCAAATAGCACTCACGTCTGCTCCAGCAAGTACAGTGTATTGGACTGAAGAGGAGCTACTGTTCTTGTAAGTTTCCTAAGCAGAGTTGAACTAGATATGCCCCTGTGTGTAGGAAGCACAGTTCTTTTGTTCTGAGCAAGCTCACTGTTCAGACCCCATAGGAAACACAATAGAGTAGAAGAGTGCTCTTTTCTCAAAAGCAGAGTGTGTTTCTTGTAAGTCGAGCTAGTGTTTGTTTCCCAGTCAGAAATGGAGTTGAATCCCATGCAGTTTCGGATCCTACGAGCAAGAGTTGTTTTCTGGTAAGAAGAGTCTCTATTGTGCTCCCATTATCATACAAAGGGCAAATAGCACTGGCGTCTGTTCCCAGCATATACAGTGTATTGGACTGAAGAGGACCAACTGTTCTTGTCAGTTTCCTAAGCAGAGTTGAACTAGATATAGCCCGTGTGTGTAGGAAGCACAGTTCTTTTGTTCTGAGCAAGCTCACTATTCTGGGCCTGTAGGAAACACAGTAGAGTAGAAGAGTGCTCTTTTCTCAAAAGGAGAGTGTGTTTCTTGTAAGGCGAGCTAGCGTTTGTTTCCCAGTCCTAAATGGAGTTGAATCACATGCAGTTTCTGGTCCTACGAGCAAGAGTTGTTTTCGGGTAAGAAGAGTCACTGTTGCGCTCCCATTGTCAAACACAGGGCAAATAGCACTGGCGTCTATTCCCAGCATGTACAGTGTAGTGGAATGAAGAGGATCTACTGTTCTTGTCAGTTTCCCGAGCAGAATTGAACTAGATAATAGCGTTTGTGTAGGAAGCACAGTTCTTTTTTTCTGAGCAAGCTCACTGTTCAGACCCCACAGAAAACACCGTAGAATAGAAGAGTGCTCTTTTCTCAAAAGCAGAGTGTGTTTCTTGTAAGGCGAGCTAGCGTTTGTTTCCAAGTCCGAAATGGAGTTGAATCCCATGCAGTTTCTGGTCCTAAGAGCAAGAGTTGTTTTCTGGTAAGAAGATTCAGTATTGTGCTCCAATTGCCACATACACTGCAAATAGCACTCGCGTCTGTTCCCAGCAAGTACAGTGTATTGGACTGAAGAGGAGCTACTCTTCTTGTCAGTTTCCTAAGCAGAGTTGAACTAGATATGGCCCGTTTGTGTAGGAAGCACAGTTCTTTTGTTCTGAGAAAACTCACTGTTCTGGCAATATAGGAAACACAGTAGAGTAGAAGAGTTATCGTTCTCAAAACTAGAGTGTGTTTCTTGTAAGGCGAGATAGTGTTTGTTTCCCAGTCCAAAGTGGAGTTGAATCACAAGCAGTTTTTGGTCCTACGAGCAAGAGTTGTTTTCGGGTAAGAAGAGTCACTATTGCGCTCCCATTGCCATACACAGTGCAAATAGCACTCACGTCTGTTCGCAGCAAGTACAGTGTATTGGACTGAAGATGAGCTACTGTTCTTGTCAATTTCCTAAGCAGAATTGAACTAGATATGGCCCGTGTGTGTCGGAAGCACAGTTCTTTTGTTCTCAGCAAGCTCACTCTTCGGATCCCATAGAAAACACTGTAGAGTAGAAGAGTGCTCTTTTCTCAAAAGCAGAGTGTGTTTCTTGTAAGCCGAGCTAGTGTTTGTTTCCCAGTCAGAAATGGAGTTGAATCCCATGCAGTTTCTGGTCCTACGAGCAAGAGTTGTTTTCTGGTAAGAAGAGTCACTATTGCGCTCCCATTGTCATACACAGGGCAAATAGTACTCGCGTCTGTTCCCAGCAAGTACAGTGTATTGGACTGAAGAGGATCTACTATTCTTGTCAGTTTTTTAAGCAGAATTTAAGTAGATATGACCGTGTGCGTAGGAAGCACAGTTCTTTTGTTCTGAGCAAGCTCACTGTTTTGGCCCTATAGGAAACACAATAGAGTAGAAGAGTGCTCTTTTCTCAAAAGCAGAGTGTTTTTCTTGTAAGGCGAGATACAGTTTGTTTCCCAGTCCTAAATGGATTTGAATCACATGTAGTTTTTGGTCCTGCGAGCAAGAGATGTTTTCTGGTAAGAAGAGTCACTATTGCGCTCCCATTGCCATACACAGTGCAAATAGCACTCACGTCTGTTCGCAGCAAGTACAGTGTATTGGACTGAAGATGAGCTACTGTTCTTGTCAGTTTCCTAAGCAGAGTTGAACTAGATATGGCCCCTGTGTGTAGGAAGCACAGTCATTTGTTCTGAGCAAGCTCACTGTTTTGGCCCTATAGGAAACACAATAGAGTAGAAGAGTGCTCTTTTCTCAAAAGCAGAGCGTGTTTCTTGTAAGGCGAGATAGAGTTTGTTTCCCAGTCCGAAATGGAGTTGAATCCCATGCAGTTTCGGGTCCTACGAGCAAGAGTTGTTTTCTGGTAAGAAGAGTCTCTATTGCGCTCTCATTATCATACACAGGGCAAATAGCACTGGCGTCTGTTCCCAGCATGTACAGTGTATTGGACTGAAGAGGACCAACTGTTCTTGTCAGTTTCCTAAGCAGAGTTGAACTAGATATAGCCCGTGTGTGTAGGAAGCACAGTTCTTTTGTTCTTAGAAGCTCACTATTCTGGCCCTATAGGAAACACAGTAGAGTAGAAGAGTGCTCTTTTCTCTAAAGCAGAGTGTGTTTCTTGTAAGGCGAGCTAGCGTTTGTTTCGCAGTAATAAATGGAGTTGAATCACATGCAGTTTCTGGTCCTATGAGCAAGAGTTGTTTTCTGGTAAGAAGAGTCACTGTTGCGCTCCCATTGTCAAACACAGGGCAAATAGCACTGGCGTCTATTCCCAGCATGTACAGTGTATTGGAATGAAGAGGATCTACTGTTCTTGTCAGTTTCCCAAGCAGAATTGAACTAGATAATGCCGTTTGTGTAGGAAGCACAGTTCTTTTTTTCTGAGCAAGCTCACTATTCTGGCCCTATAGGAAACACAGTAGAGTAGAAGAGTGCTCTTTTCTCAAAAGCAGAGTGTGTTTCTTGTAAGGCGATCTAGTGTTTGTTTCCCACTCCTAAATGGAGTTGAATCACATGCAGTTTTTGGTCCCATGAGCAAGAGTTGTTTTCTGGTAAGGAAAGACACATTGCACTCCCATTGCCATACACAGTACAAATAGCACTCGCATCTGTTCCCAGCAAGTACAGAGCATTGGACTGAAGAGGAGCTACTGTTCTTGTCAGTTTCCTAAGCAGAGTTGAACTAGATATGGCCCGTGTGTGTAGGAAGCACAGTTCTTTTGTTCTGAGCAAGCTCACTGTTCGGACCCCATAGGAAACACTTTAGAGTAGAAGAGGGCTCTTTTCTCAAAAAGACTGTGTTTCTTGTAAGGCGAGCTAGCATTTGTTTCGCAGTCCTAAATGGAGTTGAATCACATGCAGTTTCTGGTCCTACGAGCAAGAGTTGTTTTCTGCTAAGAACAGTCACTATTGCGCTCATATTGTCATACACAGGGCAAATAGCACTCGCATCTGTTCCAAGCAAGTACAGTGTATTGGACTGAAGAGGATCTACTATTCTTGTCAGTTTTTTAAGCAGAATTGAACTAGATATGACCGTGTGTGTAGGAAGCACAGTTCTTTTGTTCTGAGCAAGCTCACTGTTTTGGCCCTATAGGAAACACAATAGAGTAGAAGAGTGCTCTTTTCTCAAAAGTCCAGTGTGTTTCTTGTAAGGCGAGCTAGCGTTTGTTTCATAATCCTAAATGGAGTTGAATCACATGTAGTTTTGGATCCTATGAGCAAGATTTGTTTTCTGGTAAGAAGAGTCACTATTGCGTTCCCATTGCCATACACAGTGCAAATAGCACTCGCGTCTGTTCCCAGCAAGTACAGTGTATTGGACTGAAGATGAGCTACTGTTCTTGTCAGTTTCCTAAGCAGAGTTGAACTAGATATGGCCCGTGTGCGTAGGAAGCACAGTTCTTTTGTTCTGAGCAAGCTCACTGTTCAGACACCATAGGAAACACAGTAGAGTAGAAGAGTGCTCTTTTCTCAAAAGCAGAGTGTGTTTCTTGTAAGGCGAGCTAGCGTTTGTTTCCCAGTCCGAAATTGAGTTGAATCCAATGCAGTTTCTGGTCCTAAGAGCAAGAGGTGTTTTGTGGTGAGAAGAGTCACTATTGTGCTCCAATTGCCATATAGAGGACAAATAGCACTCGCGTCTGTATCCAGCAAGTACAGTGCATTGGACTGAAGAGGATCTACTGTTCTTGTCAGTTTCCTAAGCAGAGTTGAACTAGATATGGCCGTGTGTGTAGGAAGCACAGTTCTTTTGTTCTGAGCAAGCTCACTGTTTGGATCCCAAAGGAAACACAGTAGAGTAGAAGAGTGCTCTTTTCTCAAAAGCAGAGTGTGTTTCTTGTAAGGCGAGCTAACGTTTGTTTCGCAGTCCTAAATGGAGTTGAATCACATGCAGTTTCTGGTCCTAAGAGCAAGAGTTGTTTTCTGGTAAGAAGAGTCACTATTGCGCTCCCATTGTCATACACAGGGCAAATAGCACTGGCGTCTATTCCCAGCATGTACAGTGTATTGGACTGAAGAGGAGCTACTGTTCTTGTCAGTTTCCTAAGCAGAATTGAACTAGATATGGCCGTGTGTGTAGGATGCACAGTTCTTTTGTTCTGAGCAAGCTCACTGTTTTGGCCCTATCGTAAACACATTAGAGTAGAAGAGTGTCCTTTTCACAAAAGCAGAGTGTGTTTCTTGTAAGGCGTGCTAGTGTTTGTTTTTCAGTCCTAAATGGAGTTGAATCACATGCAGTTTCTGGTCCTACGAGCAAGAGTTGTTTTCTGGTAAGAAGAGTCACTATTGTGCTCCCATTGTCATACACAGGGCAAATAGCACTGGCGTCTGTTCCGAGCATGTACAGTGTATTGGATTGAAGAGGATCTACTGTCCTTGTCAGTTTCCTAAGCAGAATTGATCTAGATATGGCCCGTGTGTGTAGGAAACACAGTTCTTTTGTTCTGAACAAGCTCACTATTCTGGCCCTATAGGAAACACAGTAGAGTAGAAGAGTGCTCTTTTCTCTAAAGCAGATTGTGTTTCTTGTAAGGCGAGCTAGCTTTTGTTTCCCAGTCCTAAATGGAGTTGAATCCCATGCAGTTTTTGGTCCTACGAGCAAGAGTTGTTTTCTGGTAAGAAGAGTCACTATTGGGCTCCCATTGGCATATACAGTGCAAATAGCACTCACGTCTGTTCCCAGCAAGTACAGTGTATTGGACTGAATAGGCGCTACTGTTCTTGTCAATTTCCTAAGCAGAATTGAACTAGATATGGCCCGTGTGTGTAGGAAGCACAGTTCTTTTGTTCTCAGCAAGCTCACTGTTCGGATCCCATAGGAAACTGTAGAGTAGAAGAGTGCTCTTTTCTCAAAAGCAGAGTGTGTTTCTTGTAAGTCGAGCTAGTGTTTGTTTCCCAGACTGAAATGGAGTTGAATCCCATGCAGTTTCTGGTCCTACGAGCAAGAGTTGTTTTCTGGTAAGAAGAGTCACTATTGCGCTCCCATTGTCATACACAGGACAAATAGCACTCGCATCTGTTCCCAGCAAGTACAGTGTATTGGACTGAAGAGGATCTACTATTCTTGTCAATTTTTTAAGCAGAATTGAACTAGATATGACCATGTGTGTAGGAAGCACAGTTCTTTTGTTCTGAGCAAGCACACTGTTTTGGCCCTATAGGAAACACAATAGAGTAGAAGAGTGCTCTTTTCTCAAAAGCAGAGTGTGTTTCTTGTAAGGCGAGATAGAGTTTGTTTCCCAGTCCTAATGGAGTTGAATCACATGTAGTTTTTGGTCCTACGAGCAAGAGATGTTTTCTGGTAAGAAGAGTCACTATTGTGCTCCCATTGCCATACACTGTGCAAATAGCACTCGCGTCTGTTCGCAGCAAGTACAGTGTATTGGACTGAAGATGAGCTACTGTTCTTGTCAGTTTCCTAAGCAGAGTTGAACTAGATATGGCCCCTGTGTGTAGGAAGCACACAGTTCTTTTGTTCTGAGCAAGCACACTGTTCAGACCCCATAGAAAACACAGTAGAGTAGAAGAGTGCTGTTTTCTCAAAAGCAGAGTGTGTTTCTTGTAAGGCGAGCTAGCGTTTGTTTCCAAGTCCGAAATGGAGTTGAATCCCATGCAGTTTCTGGTCCTAAGAGCAAGAGTTGTTTTCTGGTAAGAAGATTCAGTATTGTGCTCAAATTTTCACATACACTGCAAATAGCACTCGCGTCTGTTCCCAGCAAGTACAATGTATTGGACTGAAGAGGAGCTACTGTTCTTGTCAGTTTCCTAAGCAGAGTTGAACTAGATACGGCCCGTTTCTGTAGGAAGCACAGTTCTTTTGTTCTGAGAAAACTCACTGTTCTCGCAATATAGGAAACACAGTAGAGTAGAAGATTTATCTTTTCTCAAAACCAGAGTGTGTTTCTTGTAAGGCGAGATAGTGTTTGTTTCCCAGTCCAAAATGGAGTTGAATCACAAGCAGTTTTTGGTCCTACAAGCAAGAGTTGTTTTCTGGTTAGAAGAGTCACTTATGCTCTCCCATTGCCATACACAGTGCAAATAGCACTTGCATCTGTTCCCAGCAAGTACAGTGTATTGGACTGAAGAGGATCTACTGTTCATGTCAGTTTCCTAAGCATAGTTGAACTAGATATGGCCCGTGTGTGTAGGAAGCACAGTTCTTTTGTTCTGAGCAAGCTCACTTTTCGGACCCCATAGGAAACACAGTAGAGTAGAAGAGTGCTCTTTTCTCAAAAGCAGTGTGTGTTTAATGTAAGGCAAGCTAGCATTTGTTTCCCAGTACTAAATGGAGTTGAATCACATGCAGTTTCTGGTCCTATGAGCAAGAGTTGTTTTCTGGTAAGGAAAGTCACTATTGTGCTCTCATTGACATACACAGTGCAAATAGCACTCGCGTGTGTTCCCAGCTATTACAGTGTATCGGACTGAAGAGGAGCTACTGTTCTTGTTAGTTTCCTAAGCAGAGTTGAACTAGATATGGCCCGAGTGTGTAGGAAGCACAGTTCTTTTGTTCTCAGCAAGTTCACTGTTCTGGCCATATAGGAAACACTTTAGAGTAGAAGAGTGCTCTTTTCTCAAAAGCAGAGTGTGTTTGTTGTAAGGCCAGCTAGCGTTTGTTTCCCAGCCCTAAATGGAGTTGAAACCCATGCAGTTTCTGGTCCTACGAGCAAGAGATCTTTTCTCATAAGAAGAGTCACTATTGTGCTGCCATTGCCATACACAGGACAAATAGCACTGTTGTCTGTTCCCAGCAAGTACAGTGTATTGGACTGAAGAGGATCTACTGTTCATGTCAGGTTCCTAAGCAGAATTGAACTAGATATGGCCGTGTTTGGAGGAAGCACAGTTTTTTTGTTCTGAGCAAGTTCACTCTTTGGACCACATAGGAAACACAGTAGAGTAGAAGAGTGCTCTTTTCTCTAAAGCAGAGTGTGTTTCTTGTAAGGCGAGCTAGCGTTTTTTCCCAGTCCTAAATGGAGTTGAATCACATGCAGTTTCTGGTCCTACGAGCAAGAGTTGTTTTCTGGTAAGGAAAGTCACTATTGTGTTCCCACTGCCATACACAGTGCAAATAGCACTCGCGTCTGTTCCCAGCAAGTACAGTGTATCGGACTGAAGAGGAGCTACTGTTCTTGTCAGTTTCCTAAGCAGAGTTGAACGAGATATGGCCCGTGTGTGTAGGAAGCACAGTTCTCTTGTTCTGAGCAAGCTCACTGTTCTGGCCCTGTAGGAAACACAGTAGAGTAGAAGAGTACTCTTTTCTCTAAAGCAGAGTGTGTTTCTTGTAAGTCGAGCTAGCGTTTCTTTCCCAGTCATAAATGGAGTTGAGTCACAGGCAGTTTTTGTTCCTACGAGCAAGAGTTGTTTTCTTGTAAGAAGAGTCACTATTGCGCTCCAAATTCCATACACAGTGCAAATAGCACTCGCGTCTGTTCCCAGCAAGTACAGTGTATTGGACTGAATAGGAGCTACTGTTCTTGTCAGTTTGCTAAGCAGAGTTGAACTAGATATGGTCCATGTGTGTAGGAAGCACAGTTCTTTTGTTCTGAGCAAGCTCACTGTTTGGACCCCATAGGAAACACAGTAGAGTAGAAGATTGCTCTGTTGCTGTAGAATTTCTCTCCAGCTCCCACCACCAAGTCCCGCCAATCTCAGAGCCCACTTATAAAATAAACACACAGACTCTTACATTATTTAAACTGCTTGGCCATTAGCTCAGGCCTGTTATTGTCTAGCTCTTACTCTTATATTTAGCCCATTTCTATTAATCTTTACTTTGCCACATGGCTCATGGCTTACTGGTACCTTACATCTTCCTTGTCCTGATGGCGGCTGGCAGTGTCCCTCTCTCAGCCTTCCACTTCCCCGCTTTATTCTCCTCCTTGCCCCGCCTACACTTCCTGCCTAGCCAACGGCCAATCAGTGTTTTATTGATTAATTAGCAACACATTTGCCATACATCCCACAGCACTTCCCCCTTTTTTTTTTTCAAAAAGGAAGGTTTTAACCTTAACAAAGTAAAATTACATATAATTTGACAATTTGGGCGTAGCTTCTCTTACTACTTCCTGCTGGAAGGGGGCGCTGTATCTTGTGGGGAAACAAAAAAAAATTTAGAATTATGGAATAGTCCATGAGGCTGTATAGTCTGAGCCAGATGCCTTTAAACCATTCTGGATGTTGGATCATCTGGGCCATGGTGTCATAGGAGACCTTCAGGTGGTCTTGGCTGGTCAAACCTGATGTATCTTAATCTTGAACAAATCCATAGCCTCTGGCTTTCTGTGGAAACAAAAGAGACTCTTTTCCAAAGCAACATATCCTTACATCCAAATTTTGAAGTCAAGGTATCTTTAAAATATACATTTTGGCATAACTCTACAGCTTTTACAATCAAATGTTTTTCTGCAGTTAAAAGTCCCAACGACAACACAATCCAGATTCTCTGTGTAATATCCATTTTTACGTGGCTTATTTTTTATACTACCTTTACTGTCTCTTTAATGACTTTATTTTTAAAACTATGTATTTGTTTCTATAACTCTATATATCACCTTTTTTGTCTCTTTCAAGCCTACGTATCTTTTACACACATTGTAAACTATTACATCTGAATCTGTCTTATTGTGAATCTATTGCTTTAAACTGCAGCAGCTGTGGCTGCTGGCTCCGCCCACCTCGGCTTCCCAACATGGCTACGTTTTCCGCCAGCTCTGGGAGCCATCAACTCTCAGAAATAGTGGGTCTCTGCTTCTATCAAAGCAGCGTGTAGCCCAGAAATCTCTTTTTTTTTGTTTTGTTTTGTTTTGTACTAGCAAAGGCTAAATCCACCACACAGCTTAATGTGCCACTTGCAGAGGCCTCATTCCCGCCATACTGCAGGTCAAGCATGCACGCCAGGAACCTGCCATAGTAGCTCAAACACGCAGGCTGCCACTAGCTTGAAAGAGACAACTAGGAGCTTTTTTTAGCTCCGTTTTAGAATCTTTTTTCTCAGTTTTTAGGTGGAAACTCTTGCCAACACATTGGACACCATTTGTTGCTGGAGAATTTCTCTCCAGCTCCCACCACCAAGTCCCGCCAATCTCAGAGCCCACTTATAAAATAAACACAAAGACTCTTACATTATTTAAACTGCTTGGCCATTAGCTAAGGCCTGTTATTGTCTAGCTCTTACTCTTATATTTAGCAGATTTCTATTAATTTTTACTTTGCACCATGGCTCATGGCTTACTGGTACCTTACATCTTCCTTGTCCTGATGGCGGCTGGCAGTGTCTCTCTCTCAGCCTTCCACTTCCCTGCTTTATTCTCCTCCTTGCCCCGCCTACACTTCCTGCCTAGCCAACGGCCAATCAGTGTTTTATTGATTAATTAGCAACACATTTGCCATAAATCCCACAGCAGTGCTCTTTTCTCAAAAGCAGAGTGTATTTCTTGTAAGGCGAGCTAGCGTTTGTTTCCTAGTCCTAAATGGAGTTGAATCACATGCAGTTTCTGGTCCTACGAGCAAGAGTTGTTTTCTGGTAAGGAAAGTCACTATTGCGCTCCCATTGCCATACATAGTGCAAATAGTACTCGGTCCATTCCCAGCAAGTACAGTGTATCGGACTGAAGAGGAGCTACTGTTCTTGTCAGTCTCCTAAGCAGAGTTGAACTAGATATGGCCCGTGTGAAGGAAGCACAGTTCTTTTGTTCTGATCAAGCTCACTGTTCTGGCCCTATAGGAAACACAGAAGAGTAGAAGAGTGCTCTTTTCTCAAAAGCAGAGTGTTTTTCTTGTAAGGCGAGCTAGCGTTTGTTTCCCAGTCTTAAATGGAGTTGAATCACATGCAGTTTCTGGTCCTAGGAGCAAGAGTTGTTTTCTGCTAAGAAGAGTCACTATTGTGCTCCCATTGTCATACACAGGGCAAATAGTACTGGCGTCTGTTCCCAGCACGTACAGTGTATTGGACTGAAGAGGATCTACTGTTCTTGTCAGTTTCCTAAGCAGAATTGAATAGATATGGCCCATGTGTGCAGGAAGCACAGTTCTTTTGTTCTGAGGAAGCTCACTGTTCTGGCCCTATAGGAAACACAGTATATTAGAAGAATGCTCTTTTCTCAAAAGCAGAGTGTTTTTCTTGTAAGGAGAGCTAGCTTTTCTTTCCCAGTCCTAAATGGAGTTGAGACACATGCAGTTTTTGGTCCTACGAGCAAGAGTTTTTTTCTGGTAAGAAGAGTCACTATTGCACTCCAATTGCCATACACAGTGCAAATAGCACTTGCATCTGTTCCCAGCAAGTACAGTGTACTGGACTGAAGAGGATCTACTGTTCATGTGAGTTTCCTAAGCAGAGTTGAACTAGATATGGCCCGTGTGTGTAGGAAGCACAGTTCTTTTGTTCTGAGCAAGCTCACTTTTCGGACCCCATAGGAAAAACAGTAGAGTAGAAGAGTGCTCTTTTCTCAAAAGCAGTGTGTGTTTCATGTAAGGCGAGCTAGCATTTGTTTCCCAGTCCTAAATGGAGTTGAATCACATGCAGTTTCTGGTCCTATGAGCAAGAGTTGTTTTCTGGTAAGGAAAGTCACTATTGCGCTCTCATTGACATACACAGTGCAAATAGCACTCGCGTGTGTTCCCAGCTATTACAGTGTATCGGACTGAAGAGGAGCTACTGTTCTTGTTAGTTTCCTAAGCAGAGTTGAACTAGATATGGCCCGTGTGTGTAGGAAGCACAGTTCTTTTGTTCTCAGCAAGCTCACTGTTCTGGCCCTATAGGAAACACTTTAGAGTAGAAGAGTGCTCTTTTCTCAAAAGCAGAGTGTGTTTCTTGTAAGGCGAGCTAGCGTTTGTTTCCCAGTCCTAAATGGAGTTGAATCCCATGCAGTTTCTGGTCCTATGAGCAAGAGATCTTTTCTCGTGAGAAGAGTCACTATTGTGCTGCCATTGCCATACACAGGACAAATAGCACTGTTGTCTGTTCCCAGCAAGTACAGTGTATTGGACTGAATAGGAGCTACTGTTCTTGTCAGTTTCCTAAGCAGAGTTGAACTAGATATGGTCCATGTGTGTAGGAAGCACAGTTCTTTTGTTCTGAGGAAGCTCACTCTCTGGACCCCATAGGAAACACAGTAGAGTAGAAGAGTGCTCTTTTCTCTAAAGCAGAGTGTTTTTCTTGTAAGGTGAGCTCGCGTTTGTTTCCCAGTCCTAAATGGAGTTGAGTCACATGCAGTTTTTGGTCCTATGAGAAATAGTTGTTTTCTGGTAAGAAGAGACACTATTGCGCTCCAATTGCCATAAACAGTGCAAATAGTACTCGCTTCTGTTCCCTTCAAGTACAGTGTATTGGACTGATTAGGAGCTACTGTTCTTGTCAGTTTCCTCAGCAGAGTTGAACTCGATATGATCCGTGTGTAGGAAGCACAGTTCTTTAGTTCTGAGCAAGCTCACTGTTTGGACCCCATTGGAAACACAGTAGAGTAGAAGAGTGCTCTTTTTTCAAAAGCAGAGTGTGTTTTTGTAAGGCGAGCTAGCGTTTGTTTCCCAGTCCTAAATGGAGTTGAATCACATGCAGTTTCTGGTCCTACAAGCAAGAGTTGTTTTCTGGCAAGAATAGTCACTATTGCGCTCCAATTGTCATACACAGGGCAAATAGCACTGGCGTCGGTTCCCAGCATGTACAGTGTATTGGACTGAAGAGGATCTACAGTTCTTGTCAGGTTCCTAAGCAGAGTTGAACTAGATATGGCCGTGTGTGCAGGAAGCACAGTTCTTTTGTTCTGAGCAAGTTCACTGTCTGGCCCGATAGGAAACACAGTAGAGTAGAAGATTGCTCTTTTCTCTAAAGCAGAGTGTGTTTCTTGTAAGGTGAGCTAGCATTTGTTTTCCAGTCCTAAATGGAGTTGAGTCACATGCAGTTTTTGGTCCCACGAGCAAGAGTTTTTTTCTGGTAAGAAGAGTCACTATTGCGCTCCTATTGCCATACCCAGTTCAAATAGCACTCGCGTCTGTTCCCAGCAAGTACAGTGTATTGGACTGAATAGGAGCTACTGTTCTTGTCAGTTTCCAAAGCATAGTTGAACTAGATATGGTCCGTGTGTGTAGGAAGCACAGTTCTTTTGTTCTCAGCAAGCTCACTGTTCTGGCCCTATAGGAAACACAGTAGAGTAGAACAGTGCACTTTTCTCAAAAGCAGAGTGTGTTTCTTGTAAGGCGAGCTAGCATTTGTTTCCCAGTCCTAAATGGAGTTGAATCACATGCAGTTTCTGGTCCAACGAGCAAGAGTTGTTTTCTGGTAAGGAAAGTCACTATTGTGCTCCCATTGCCATACACAGTGCAAATAGCACACCCTTCTGTTCCCAGCAATTACAGTGTATCGGACTGAAAAGGAGCTACTGTTCTTATCAGTTTCCTAAGCAGAGTTGAACTAGATGTGGTCCGTGTGTAGGAAGCACAGTTTTCTGTTCTGAGCAAGCTCACTGTTTGGACCCCATAGGAAACACAGTAGAGTAGAAGAGTGCTCTTTTCTCAATTTCAGAATGTGTTTCTTGTAAGGCGAGCTAGCGTTTGTTTCCCAGTCCTAAATGGAGTTGAATTACATGCAGTTTCTGGTCCTATGAGCAAGAGTTATTTCTGGTAAGAAGAGTCACTCTTGCGCTCCCATTGCCATACACAGTGCAAATAGCACTGGCATCTGTTCCCAGCAAGTACAGTGTATTGGACTGAAGAGGATCTACTGTTCTTGTCAGGTTTATAAGCAGAATTGAACTAGATATGGCCATGTGTGTAGGAAGCACAGTTTTTTTGTTCTGACCAAGCTCACTATTCGGACCCCATAGGAAACACAATAGAGTAGAAGAGTGCTCTTTTCTCTAAAGCAGATTGTGTTTCTTGTAAGGCGAGCTAGCATTTGTTTCCCAGTCCTAAATGGAGTTGAATCACATGCAGTTTCTGGTCCTATGAGCAAGAGTTGTTTTCTGGTAAGGAAAGTCACTATTGTGCTCCCATTGCCATACACAGTGCAAATAGCACTGTTGTCTGTTCCCAGCAATTACAGTGTATTGGACTGAAGAGGAGCTACTGTTCTTGTCTGTTTCCTATGCAGAGTTGAAGTAGATATGGTCCGTGTGTAGGAAGCAAAGTTTTCTGTTTTGAGCAAGCTCACTGTTTGGACCCCATAGGAAACACAGTAGAGTAGAAGAGTGCTCTTTTCTCAATTTCAGAATGTGTTTCTTGTAAGGCGAGCTAGTGTTTGTTTCCCAGTCCTAAATGGAGTTGAATCACATGCAGTTTTGGGTCCTATGAGCAAGAGTTGTTTTCTGGTAAGAAGAGTCACTATTGCACTGCCATTGCCAAAAAAAGACAATTAGCACTGGCGTCTGTTCCCAGCAAGTACAGTGTATTGGACTGAAGAGAAGCTACTGTTCTTGTCAGTTTCCTAAGCAGAGTTGAACTAGATATGGCCCCTGTGTGCAGGAAGCACAGTTATTTTGTTCTGAGGAAGCTCACTCTTCAGGCACTATAGGAAACACAGTATAGTAGAAGAATGCTCTTTTGTCAAAAGCAGAGCGTTTTTCTTGTAAGGCGAGCTTGCGTTTCTTTCCCACTCCTAAATGGAGCTGAGACACCTGCAGTTTTTGGTCCTACGAGCAAGAGTTTTTTTCTGGTAAGAAGAGTCACTATTGCACTCCCATTGCCATACACAGTGCAAATACCACTTGCATCTGTTCCCAGCAAGTACAGTGTATTGGACTGAAGAGGATCTACTGTTCTTGTCAGTTTCCTAAGCAGAGTTGAACTAGATATGGCCCGTGTGTGTAGGAAGCACAGTTCTTTTGTTCTGAGCAAGCTCATTGTTCGGATCCCATAGGAGACTCAGTAGAGTAGAAGAGTACTCTTTTCTCAAAATCAGAGTGTGTTTCATGTAAGGCGAGCTAGCATTTGTTTCCCAGTCCTAAATGGAGTTGAATCACATGCAGTTTCTGGTCCTACGAGCAAAAGTTGTTTTCTGGTATGAAGAGTCCCTATTGCGCTCCCATTGTCATACACAGAGCAAATAGTCCTGGCGTCTGTTCCTAGCATGTACAGTGAATTGGACTGAAGAGGAGCTACTGTTCTTGTCAGTTTCCTAAGCAGAGTTGAACTAGATATGGCCCGTGTGTGTAGGAAGCACAGTTCTTTTGTTCTGATCAAGCTCACTGTTCGGACCCATAGGAAAGACAGTAGAGTAGAAGAGTGCTCTTTTCTCAAAAGCAGAGTGTGTTTCATGTAAGGCGAGCTAGCATTTGTTTCTCAGTCCTAAATGGAGTTGAATCACATGCAGTTTCTGGTCCTACGAGCAAGAGTTGTTTTCTGGTAAGAAAAGTCACTATTGCGCTCCCATTGCCATACACAGTGCAAATAGCACTCGCGTGTTTTCCCAGCTAGTACAGGGTATCTTACTGAAGAGGAGCTACTGTTTTTGTCAGTTTCCTAAGCAGAGTTGAACTAGATATGGCCCATGTGTGGAGGAAGCACAGTTTTTTTTTTCTGAGCAAGCTCACTGTTCTGGCCCTATAGGAAACACTTTAGAGTATAAGAGGGCTCTTTTCTCAAAAGCAGAGTGTGTTTGTTGTAATACGAGCTAGCGTTTGTTTCCCAGTCCTAAATGGAGTTGAATCTCATGCAGTTTCTGGTCCTACGAGCAAGACTTGTTTTCTGGTAAGAAGAGTCAATATTGTGCTCCCATTGCCATGCACAGAGCAAATAGCACTCGCGTCTGTTCCCAGCAAGTACAGTGTATCGGACTGAAGAGGAGCTACTGTTCTTGTCAGTTTCCTAAGCAGAGTTGAACGAGATATGGCCCGTGTGTGTAGGAAGCTCAGTTCTTTTGTTCTGAGCAAGCTCACTGTTTTGACCACATAGGAAACACAGTAGAGTAGAAGAGTGCTCTTTTCTCAAAAGCAGGGTGTGTTTCTTGTAAGGCAAGCTAGTGTTTGTTTCCCAGTCCTAAATGGAGTTGAATCACATGCAGTTTCTGGTCCTACGAATAAGAGTTGCTTTCTGGTAAGGAAAGTCTCTATTGCGCTCCCATTGCCATACACAGTGCAAATAGCACTCGGGTCTGTTCCCAGCAATTACAGTGTATCGGACTGAAGAGGAGCTACTGTTCTTGTCGGTTTCCTAAGCAGATTTGAACTAGATATGGTCCGTGTGTAGGAGGCAGAGTTTTCTGTTCTGAGCAAGCTCACTGTTTGGACCCCATAGGAAACACAGTAGAGTAGAAGAGTGCTCTTTTCTCAAAAGCAGAGTGTGTTTCTTGTAAGGCGAGCTAGCGTTTGTTTCCCAGTCCTAAATGGAGTTGAATCACATGCAGTTTCTGGTCCTATGAGCAATAGTTGTTTTATGGTAAGAATAGTCACTATTGCGCTGCCATTGCCATACACAGGACAAATAGCAATGGCGTCTGTTCCCAGCAAGTACAGTGTATTGGACTGAAGGGGATCTACTGCTCTTGTCAGGTTCCTAAACAGAATTGAACTAGATATGACCGTGTGTGTAGGAAGCACAGTTTTTTTGTTCTGAGCAAGCTCACTGTTCTGGACATACAGGAAACACAGTAGAGTAGAAGAGTGCTCTTTTCTCAAAAGCAGAGTGTATTTCTTTTAAGGCGAGATAGCGTTTGTTTCCCAGTCCTAAATGGAGTTGAATCACATGCAGTTTCTGGTCCTAGGAACAAGAGTGGTTTTCTGGTAAGAAGAGTCACTATTGTGCTCCCATTGTCATACACTGGGCAAATAGTACTGGCGTCTGTTCCCAGCATGTACAGTGTATTGGACTGAAGAGGATCTACTACTCTTGTCAGTTTCCTAAGCAGAATTGAAAAGATATGGCCCCTGTGTGCAGGAAGCACAGTTCTTTTGTTCTGAGGAAGCTCACTCATCTGGCCCTATAGGAAACACAGTATAGTAGAAGAATGCTCTTTTGTCAAAAGCACAGAGGTTTTCTTGTAAGGCGAGCTAGCATTTCTTTCCCAGTCCTAAATGGAGTTGAGACACATGCAGTTTTTGGTCCTACGAGCAAGAGTTTTTTTCTGGTAAGAAGAGTCACTATTGCACTCTCATTGCCATACACAGTGCAAATAGCACTTGCATCTGTTCCCAGCAAGAACAGTGTATTGGACTGAAGAGGAGCTACTGTTCTTGTCAGTTTTTTAAGCAGAGTTGAACTAGATATGGCCCGTGTGTGTAGGAAGCACAGTTATTTTGTTCTGAGCAAGCTCACTGTTCGGACCCCATAGGAAACTCAGTAGGGTAGAAGAGTGCTCTTTTCTCAAAAGCAGAGTGTGTTTCATGTAAGGCGAGCTAGCATTTGTTTCCCAGTCCTAAATGGAGTTGAATCACATGCAGTTTCTGGTCCTACGAGCAAGAGTTGTTTTCTGGTAAGAAGAATCACTATTGCGCTCCCATTGTCATACACAGGGCAAATAGCACATGCGTCTGTTACCAGCAAGTACAGTGTATTGGACTGAAGAGGATCTACTATTCTTGTCAGTTTCCTAAGCAGAATTGAACTAGATACGACCGTGTGTGTAGGAAGCACAGTTCTTTTGTCCTGAGCAAGCTCACTGTTTTGGTCCTGTAGGAAACACAGTAGAGTAGAAGAGTGCTCTTTTCTCAAAAGCAGAGTGTGTTTCTTGTAAGGCGAGCTTGCGTTTGTTTCCCAGTCCTAAATGGAGTTGCGTCACATGCAGTTTTTGGTCCTAAGAGCAAGAGTTGTTTTCTGGTAAGAAGAGTCACTATTGCGCTCCATTTGCCATACACAGTACAAATAGCACTCGCGTCTGTTCCCCGCAAGTACAGTGTATTGGACTGAATAGGAGCTACTGTTCTTGTCAGTTTCCTAAGCAGAGTTGAACTAGATATGGTCCGTGTGTGTAGGAAGCACAGTTCTTTTGTTCTCAGCAAGCTCAGTGTTCTGGCCCGATAGGAAACACTGTAGAGTAGAAGAGTGCTCTTTTCTCAAAAGCAGAGTGTGTTTCTTGTAAAACGAGCTATCATTTGTTTCCCAGTCCTAAATGGAGTTGAATCACATTCAGTTTCTGGTCCTATGAGCAAGAGTTGTTTTCTGGTAAGAAGAGTCACTATTGTGCTCCCATTGTCATACACAGCGCAAATAGCGCTGGCGTCTGTTCCCAGCATGTACAGTGTATTGGACTGAAGAGGATCTACTGTTCTTGTCAGTTTCCAAAGCATAGTTGAACTCGATATGGTCCGTTTGTGTAGGAAGCACAGTTCTTTTGTTCTCAGCAAGCTCACTGTTCTGGCACTATAGGAAACACAGTAAAGTAGAACAGTGCTCTTATCTCAAAAGCAGAGTGTGTTTCTTGTAAGGCGAGCTAGGGTTTGTGTCCCAGTCCTAAATGGAGTTGAATCACATGCAGTTTCTGGTCCTACGAGCAAGAGTTGTTTTATGGTAAGAATAGTCACTATTGCGCTGCCATTGCCATACACAGTGCAAATAGCACTCACGTCTCTTCCCAGCAAGTACAGTGTATCGGACTGAAGAGGAGCTACTGTTCTTGTCAGTTTCCTAAGCAGAGTTGAACTAGATATGGCCCGCGAGTTTAGGAAGCACAGTTCTTTTGTTCTGAGCAAGCTCACTGTTTGGACCCCATAGGAAACACAGTAGAGTAGAAGAGTGCTCTTTTCTCAAAAGCAGAGTGTGTTTTTTGTAAGGCGAGCAGGCGTTTGTTTCCCAGTCATAAATGGAGTTGAATCGCATGCAGTTTCTGGTCCTACAAGCAAGAGTTGTTTTCTGGTATGAAGAGTCACTATTGCGCTGCCTTTGCCATACACAGGACAAATAACACTGGCATGTTTTCCCAGCAAGTACAATGTACTGGATGGAAGAGGATCTACTGTTCTTTTCAGGTTCCTAAGCAGACTTTAAATAGATATGGCCGTGTGTGTAGGAAGCACAGTTTTTTTGTTCTGAGCAAGCTCACTGTTCGGAAACCATAGGAAACACAGTAGAGTAGAAGAGTGCTTTTTTCTCTAAATCAGAGTGTGTTTCTTGTAAGTCGAGTTAGTGTTTGTTTCCCACTCCTAAATGGAGATGAATCACATGCAGTTTCTGGTCCTACGAGCAAGAGTTGTTTTCTGGTAAGAAGAGTCACTATTGTGCTCCCATTGTCATACAAAGGGCAAATAGCACACGCGTCTGTTCCCAGCATGTACAGTGTATTGGACTGAAGAGGATCTACTGTTCTTGTCAGGTTCCTAAGCAGAATTGAACTAGATATGGCCGTGTGTGTAGGAAGCACAGTTCTTTTGTTCTGAGCAAGCTCACTGTTCTGGCCCTATAGGAAACACAGTAGAGTAGAAGAGTGCTCTTTTATCAAAAGCAGATTGTGTTTCTTGTAAGGCGAGCTAGAATTTTTTTCCCAGTCCTATATGGAGTTGAATCACATGCAGTTTCTGGTCCTACGAGCAAGAGTTGTTTTTTAGTAAGGAAAGTCTCTATTGCGCTCCCATTGCCATACACAGTGCAAATAGCACTCGCGTCTCTTCCCAGCAAGTACAGTGTATCGGACTGAAGAGGAGCTACTGTTCTTGTCAGTTTCCTAAGCAGAGTTGAACTAGATATGGCCCGCGAGTTTAGGAAGCACAGTTCTTTTGTTCTGAGCAAGCTCACTGTTTGGACCCCATAGGAAACACAGTAGAGTAGAAGAGTGCTCTTTTCTCAAAAGCAGAGTGTGTTTTTTGTAAGGCGAGCTAGCGTTTGTTTCCCAGTTCTAAATGGAGTTGAATCACATGGAGTTTCTGGTCCTACAAGCAAGAGTTGTTTTCTGGTAAGAAGAGTCACTATTGCGCTGCCATTGCCATACACAGGACAAATAGCACTGGCGTCTTTTCCAAGCAAGTACAGTGTATTGGACGAAAGAGGATCTACTGTTCTTGTCAGGTTCCTAATCAGACTTGAACTAGATATGGCCGTGTGTGTAGGAAGCACAGTTTTTTTGTTCTGAGCAAGCTCACTGTTCGGACCCCATAGGGAACACAGTAGAGTAGAAGAGTGCTCTTTTCTCTAAAGCAGAGTGTGTTTCTTGTAAGGCGAGCTCGCATTTGTTTCCCAGTCCTAAATGGAGTTGAGTCACAGGCAGTGTTTGGTCCTACGAGCAAGATTTGTTTCCTGGTAAGAAGAGTCACTATTGCGCTCCAATGCAATACAGAGTGCAAATAGCACTCGCGTCTGTTCCCAGCAAGTACAGTGTATTGGACTGAAGAGGAGCTACTGTTCTTGTCAGTTTCCTAAGCAGAGTTGAACTAGATATGGCCCGTGTGTAGGAAGCACAGTTCTTTTGTTCTGAGCAAGCTCACTGTTCGGACCCCATAGGAAACACAGTAGAGTAGAATTGTGCTCTTTTGTCAGAAGCAGAGTGTGTTTCTTGTAAGGCGAGCTAGCGTTTGTTTCTCAGTCCTAAATGGAGTTGAATCCCATGCAGTTTCTGTTCCTATGAGCAAGAGTTGTTTTCTGGTAAGGAAAGTTTCTATTGTGCTCCCATTGCCATACACAGTGCAAATAGCACTAGCGACTGTTCGCAGGAAGTACAGTGTATTGGACTGAATAGGAGCTACTGTTCTTGTCAGTTTCCTAAGCAGAGTTGAACTAGATATGGTCGGTGTGTGTAGGAAGCACAGTTCTTTTGTTCTGAGCTAGCTCACTGTTTGGACACCATAGGAAACTCAGTAGAGTAGAAGAGTGCTCTTTTCTCAAAAGCAGAGTGTGTTTCTTATAAGGCGCGCTAGCATTTGTTTCCCAGTCCTAAATGGAGTTGAATCCCATGCAGTTTCTGGTCCTACGAGCAAGAGTTGTTTTCTGGTAAGAAGAGTCATTATTGCGCTGCCATTGCCCTACACAGGACAAATAGCACTGGCGTCTGTTCCCAGCAAGTACAGTGTATTGGACTGAAGAGGAGCTACTGTTCTTGTCAGTTTCCTAAGCAGAGCTGAACTAGATATGGTCCGTGTGTGTAGGAAGCACAGTTCTTTTGTTCTGAGCAAGCTCACTGTTTGGACCACATAGGAAACACAGTAGAGTAGAAGAGTGCTCTTTTCTCAAAAGCAGAGTGTGTATCTTGTAAGGTGAGCTAGCGTTTGTTTCCCAGTCCAAATTGGAGTTGAATCATATGCAGTTTCTGGTCCTACGAGCAAGAGTTGTTTTATGGTAAGAAGAGTCACTATTGCGCTGCCATTGCCATACACAGGACAAATAGCACTGTTGTCTGTTCTCAGCAGTACAGTGTATTGGAACGAAGAGGATCTACTTTTCTTGTCAGGTTCCTAAGCAGAATTGAACTAGGTGTGGCGGTGTGTGTAGGAATCACGTTTTTTTTTTGTTCTGAGCAAGCTCACTGTTCAGACCTCATAGGAAACACAGTAGAGTAGCATAGTGCTCTATTCTCAAAAGCAGAGTGTGTTTCTTGTAAGGCGAGCTAGCGTTTGTTTCCCAGGCCTAAATGGAGTTGAGACACATGCAGTTTTTGGTCCTACGAGCAAGAGTTGTTTTCTGGTAAGAAGAGTCACTATTGTGCTCCAAATGCCATACACAGTGCAAATAGTACTCGCGTCTGTTCCCTTCAAGTACTGTGTATTGGACTGATTAGGAGCTACTGTTCTTGTCAGTTTCCTCAGCAGAGTTGAACTAGATATGGTCCGTGTGTGGGAAGCACAGTTCTTTTGTTCTGAGCAAGCTCACTCTTTGGACCCCTTTGGAAACACAGTAGAGTAGAAGAGTGCTCTTTTCTCAAAAGCAGAGTGTGTTTCATGTAAGGCGAGCTAGCATTTGTTTCCCAGTCCTAAATGGAGTTGAATCACATGCAGTTTCTGGTCCTACGAGCAAGAGTTGTTTTCTGGTAAGGAAAGTCACTATTGCGCTCCCATTGCCATACACAGGACAAATAGCACTGTTGTCTGTTCTCAGCAGTACAGTGTATTGGACTGAAGAGGATCTACTTTTCTTGTCAGGTTCCTAAGCAGAATTGAACTAGGTGTGTCGGTGTGTGTAGGAATCAAGTTTTTTTTTTGTTCTGAGCAAGCTCACTGTTCAGACCTCATAGGAAACACAGTAGAGTAGCATAGTGCTCTATTCTCAAAATAGAGTGTGTTTTTAGAAGGTGAGCTAGCGTATGTTTCCCAGTCCTAAATGGAGTTGAGACACATGCAGTTTTTGGTCCTACAAGCAAGAGTTGTTTTCTGGTAAGAAGAGTCACTATTGTGCTCCAAATGCCATACACAGTGCAAATAGTACTCGCGTCTGTTCCCTTCAAGTACAGTGTATTGGACTGATTAGGAGCTACTGTTCTTGTCAGTTTCCTCAGCAGAGTTGAACTAGATATGGTCCGTGTGTGGGAAGCACAGTTCTTTTGTTCTGAGCAAGCTCACTCTTTGGACCCCTTTGGAAACACAGTAGAGTAGAAGAGTGCTCTTTTCTCAAAAGCAGAGTGTGTTTCATGTAAGGCGAGCTAGCATTTGTTTCCCAGTCCTAAATGGAGTTGAATCACATGCAGTTTCTGGTCCTACGAGCAAGAGTTGTTTTCTGGTAAGGAAAGTCACTATTGCGCTCCCATTGCCATACACAGTACAAATAGCACTTGCGTCTGTTCCCAGCAATTACAGTGTATTGGACTGAATAGGAGCTACTGTTCTTGTCAGTTTCCTAAGCAGAGTTGAACTAGATATGACCGTGTGTGTAGGAAGCACAGTTCTTTTGTTCTGAGCAAGCTCACTGTCTGGCCCTATAGGAATCACAGTAGAGTAGAAGAGTGCTCTTTTCTCAAAAGCAGATTGTGTTTCTTGTAAGGGGAGCTAGCATTTGTTTTCCAGTCCTATATGGAGTTGAATCCCATGCAGTTTCTGGTCCTACGAGCAGGAGTTGTTTTCTGGTAAGGAAAGTCACTATTGCGCTCCCATTGCCATACACAGTGCAAATAGCACTAACGTCTGTTCCCAGCAAGTACAGTGTATCGGACTGAATAGGAGCTACTGTTCTTGTCAGTTTCCTAAGCAGAGTTGAACGAGATATGTCCCGCGTGTGTAGGAAGCACAGTTCTTTTGTTCTGAGCAAGCTCACTGTTTGGACCCCATAGGAAACACAGTAGAGTAGAAGAGTGCTCTTTTCTCAAAGCAGAGTGTGTTTCTTGTAGAGCAAGCTAGCGTTTGTTTCCCAGTCCTAAATGGAGTTGAATCACATGCAGTTTCTGGTCCTACAAGCAAGAGTTGTTTTCTGGTAAGAAGAGTCACTATTGCGCTGCCTTTGCCATACACAGAACAAATAGCACTGGAGTCTTTTCCAAGCAAGTGCATTGTATTGGACGATAGAGGATCTACTGTTCTTGTCAGGTTCCTAATCAGACTTGAAATAGATATGGCCGTGTGTGTAGGAAGCACAGTTTTTTTGTTCTGAGCAAGCTTACTGTTCGGACCCCATAGGGAACACAGTAGAGTAGATGAGTGCTCTTTTCTCTAAAGCAGAGTGTGTTTCTTGTAAGGCGATCTCGCGTTTTGTTCCCAGTCCTGAATGGAGTTGAGTCACAGGCAATTTTTGGTCCTACGAGCAAGAGTTGTTTTCTGGTAAGAAGAGTCACTATTGTGCTCCAAATTCAATACATAGTGCAAAGAGCACTCGCGTCTGTTCCCAGCAAGGACAGTGTATTAGACTGAATAGGAGCTACTGTTCTTGTCAGTTTCCTAAGCAGAGTTGAACTAGATATGGCCCGTGTGTAGGAAGCACACTTCTTTTGTTCTGAGCAAGCTCACTGTTCTGGCCCTATAGGAAACACAGTAGAGTAGAAGAGTGCACTTTTCTTAAAAGCAGAGTGTGTTTTTTGTAAGGCGAGCTCGCGTTTGTTTCCCAGTCCTAAATGGAGTTGAATCACATGGAGTTTCTAGTCCTGCAAGCAAGAGTTGTTTTCTGGTAAGAAGAGTCACTATTCCGCTGCCATTGCCATACACAGGACAAATAACACTGGCGCCTTTTCCCAGCAAGTACAGTGTATTGGATGGAAGAGGATCTACTGTTCTTGTCAGGTTCCTAAGCAGACATGAACTAGATATGGCCGTGTGTGTAGGAAGCACAGTTTTTTTGTTCTGAGCAAGCTCACTCATCAGAACCCATAGGAAACACAGTAGAGTAGATGAGTGCTCTTTTCTCAAAAGCAGAGTGTGTTTCTTGGAAGGCGAGCTAGCGTTTGTATCCCAGTCCTAAATGGTTTTGAGTCACATGCAGTTTTTTGTCCTACGAGCAAGAGTTGTTTTCTGGTAAGACGAGTCACTATTGTGCTCCAATAGCCATACACAGTGCAAATAGCACTCCCGTCTGTTCCCAGGAAGTACAGTGTATCGGACTGAAGAGGAGCTACTGTTCTTGTCAGTTTCCTAAGCAGAGTTGAACTAGATATGGACCGAGTGTAGGAAGCACAGTTCTTTTCTTCTGAGCAAGCTCATTGTTCTGGCCCTATAGGAAACACAGTAGAGTAGAAGAGTGCTCTTTTCTCTAAAGCAGAGTGTGCTTCTTGTAAGGCGAGCTAGCGTTTGTTTCCCAGTCCTAAATGGAGTGTAATCACATGCAGTTTCTGGTCCTACGAGCAAGAGTTGTTTTATGGTAACAAGAGTCACTATTGCGCTGCCATTGCCATACACAGGACTAATAGCACTGTTGTCTGTTCCCAGCAGTACAGTGTATTGGACTGAAGAGGATCTACTGTTCTTGTCAGGTTCCTAAGCAGAATTGAACTAGATATGGCCGTGTGTGTAGGAAGCACAGTTCTTTTGTTCTGAGCAACTTCACTGTTCGGACCTCTTAGGAAACACAATAGAGTAGAAGAGTGCTTTTTTCTCTAAATCAGAGTGTGTTTCTTGTAAGGCAAGTTAGAGTTTGTTTCCCAGTCCTAAGTGGAGTTGAATCACATGCAGTTTCTTGTCCTACGAGCAAGAGTTGTTTTCTGGTAAGAAGAGTCACTATTGTGCTCCCATTGTCATACACAGGGCAAATAGCACACGCGTCTGTTCCCAGCATGTACAGTGTATTGGACTGAAGAGGATCTACTGTTCTTGTCAGGTTCCTAAGCAGAGTTGAACTAGATATGGCCGTGGGTGTAGGAAGCACAGTTCTTTTGTTCTGAGCAAGCTCACTGTTCTGGCCCTATAGGAAACACAGTAGAGTAGAAGAGTGCTCTTTTCTCAAAAGGAGATTGTGTTTCTTGTAAGGGGAGCTAGCGTTTGTTTCCCAGTCCTATATGGAGTTGAATCACATGCAGTTTCTGGTCCTATGAGCAAGAGTTGTTTTTTGGTAAGGAAAGTCACTATTGCGCTCCCATTGCCATACACAGTGCAAATAGCACTCCCGTCTGTTCCCAGCAAGTACAGTGTTCAGACTGAAGAGGAGCTACTGTTCTTGTCAGTTTCCTAAGCAGAGTTGATCGAGATATGTCCCGAGTGTGTAGGAAGCACAGTTCTTTTGTTCTGAGCAAGCTCACTGTTTGGACCCCATAGGAAACACAGTAGAGTAGAAGAGTGCTCTTTTCTCAAAAGCAGAGTGTGTTTCTTGTAAGGCGAGCTAGCGTTTGTTTCCCAGTCCTAAATGGAGTTGAATCACATGCAGTTTCAGGTCCTATAAGCAAGAGCTCTTTTCTGGTAAGAAGAGTCACTATTGCGCTGCCATTGCCATACACAGGACAAATAGCACTGGCGTCTTTTCACAGCAAGTACAGTGTATTGGACGAAAGAGGATCTACTGTTCTTGTCAGGTTCCTAATCAGACTTGAACTAGATATGGCCATGTGTGTAGGAAGCACAGTTCTTATGTTCTGAGCAAGCTCACTGTTCAGACCTCATAGGAAACACAGTAGAGTAGCATAGTGCTCTATTCTCAAAAGCAGAGTGTGTTTCTTGTAAGGCGAGCTAGCGTTTGTTTCCCAGGCCTAAATGGAGTTGAGACACATGCAGTTTTTGGTCCTACGAGCAAGAGTTGTTTTCTGGTAAGAAGAGTCACTATTGTGCTCCAAATGCCATACACAGTGCAAATAGTACTCGCGTCTGTTCCCTTCAAGTACAGTGTATTGGACTGATTAGGAGCTACTGTTCTTGTCAGTTTCCTCAGCAGAGTTGAACTAGATATGGTCCGTGTGTGGGAAGTACAGGTCTTTTGTTCTGAGCAAGCTCACTCTTTGGACCCCTTTGGAAACACAGTAGAGTAGAAGAGTGCTCTTTTCTCTAAAGCAGATTGTGTTTCTTGTAAGGCGAGCTAGCGTTTGTTTCCCATTCCTAAATGAAGTTGAATCACATGCAGTTTCTGGTCCTACGAAGAAGAGTTGTTTTATGGTAAGAAGAGTCACTATTGCGCTGCCATTGCCATACACAGGACAAATAGCACTGGCGTCTGTTCCCAGCAAGTATAGTTTATTGGACTGAAGAGGAGCTACTGTTCTTGTCAGTTTCCTAAGCAGAGTTGAACTAGATATGGTCGGTGTGTGTAGGAAGCACAGTTCTTTTGTTCTGAGCAAGCTCACTGTTCGGACCCCATAGGAAACACAGTAGAGTAGAATTGTGCTCTTTTGTCAGAAGCAGAGTGTGTTTCTTGTAAGGCGAGCTAGCGTTTGTTTCTCAGTCCTAAATGGAGTTGAATCCCATGCAGTTTCTGTTCCTATGAGCAAGAGTTGTTTTCTGGTAAGGAAAGTTACTATTGTGCTCCCATTGCCATACACAGTGCAAATAGCACTAGCGACTGTTCGCAGGAAGTACAGTGTATTGGACTGAATAGGAGCTACTGTTCTTGTCAGTTTCCTAAGCAGAGTTGAACTAGATATGGTCGGTGTGTGTAGGAAGCACAGTTCTTTTGTTCTGAGCAAGCTCACTGTTTGGACACCGTAGGAAACTCAGTAGAGTAGAAGAATGCTCTTTTCTCAAAAGCAGAGTGTGTTTCTTATAAGGCGAGCTAGCATTTGTTTCCCAGTCCTAAATGGAGTTGAATCCCATGCAGTTTCTGGTCCTACGAGCAAGAGTTGTTTTCTGGTAAGAAGAGTCATTATTGCGCTGCCATTGCCCTACACAGGACAAATAGCACTGGCGTCTGTTCCCAGCAAGTACAGTGTATTGGACTGAAGAGGAGCTACTGTTCTTGTCAGTTTCCTAAGCAGAGCTGAACTAGATATGGTCCGTGTGTGTAGGAAGCACAGTTCTTTTGTTCTGAGCAAGCTCACTGTTTCGACCACATAGGAAACACAGTAGAGTAGAAGAGTGCTCTTTTCTCAAAAGCAGAGTGTGTTTCTTGTAAGGTGAGCTAGCGTTTGTTTCCCAGTCCAAATTGGAGTTGAATCATATGCAGTTTCTGGTCCTACGAGCAAGAGTTGTTTTATGGTAAGAAGAGTCACTATTGCGCTGCCATTGCCATACACAGGACAAATAGCACTGTTGTCTGTTCTCAGCAGTACAGTGTATTGGAACGAAGAGGATCTACTTTTCTTGTCAGGTTCCTAAGCAGAATTGAACTAGGTGTGGCGGTGTGTGTAGGAATCACGTTTTTTTTTTGTTCTGAGCAAGCTCACTGTTCAGACCTCATAGGAAACACAGTAGAGTAGCATAGTGCTCTATTCTCAAAAGCAGAGTGTGTTTCTTGTAAGGCGAGCTAGCGTTTGTTTCCCAGGCCTAAATGGAGTTGAGACACATGCAGTTTTTGGTCCTACGAGCAAGAGTTGTTTTCTGGTAAGAAGAGTCACTATTGTGCTCCAAATGCCATACACAGTGCAAATAGTACTCGCGTCTATTCCCTTCAAGTACAGTGTATTGGACTGATTAGGAGCTACTGTTCTTGTCAGTTTCCTCAGCAGAGTTGAACTAGATATGGTCCGTGTGTGGGAAGCACAGTTCTTTTGTTCTGAGCAAGCTCACTCTTTGGACCCCTTTGGAAACACAGTAGAGTAGAAGAGTGCTCTTTTCTCAAAAGCAGAGTGTGTTTCATGTAAGGCGAGCTAGCATTTGTTTCCCAGTCCTAAATGGAGTTGAATCACATGCAGTTTCTGGTCCTACGAGCAAGAGTTGTTTTCTGGTAAGGAAAGTCACTATTGCGCTCCCATTGCCATACACAGGACAAATAGCACTGTTGTCTGTTCTCAGCAGTACAGTGTATTGGACTGAAGAGGATCTACTTTTCTTGTCAGGTTCCTAAGCAGAATTGAACTAGGTGTGGCGGTGTGTGTAGGAATCAAGTTTTTTTTTGTTCTGAGCAAGCTCACTGTTCAGACCTCATAGGAAACACAGTAGAGTAGCATAGTGCTCTATTCTCAAAATAGAGTGTGTTTTTAGAAGGCGAGCTAGCGTATGTTTCCCAGTCCTAAATGGAGTTGAGACACATGCAGTTTTTGGTCCTACAAGCAAGAGTTGTTTTCTGGTAAGAAGAGTCACTATTGTGCTCCAAATGCCATACACAGTGCAAATAGTACTCGCGTCTGTTCCCTTCAAGTACAGTGTATTGGACTGATTAGGAGCTACTGTTCTTGTCAGTTTCCTCAGCAGAGTTGAACTAGATATGGTCCGTGTGTGGGAAGCACAGTTCTTTTGTTTGAGCAAGCTCACTCTTTGGACCCCTTTGGAAACACAGTAGAGTAGAAGAGTGCTCTTTTCTCAAAAGCAGAGTGTGTTTCATGTAAGGCGAGCTAGCATTTGTTTCCCAGTCCTAAATGGAGTTGAATCACATGCAGTTTCTGGTCCTACGAGCAAGAGTTGTTTTCTGGTAAGGAAAGTCACTATTGCGCTCCCATTGCCATACACAGTACAAATAGCACTTGCGTCTGTTCCCAGCAATTACAGTGTATTGGACTGAATAGGAGCTACTGTTCTTGTCAGTTTCCTAAGCAGAGTTGAACTAGATATGACCGTGTGTGTAGGAAGCACAGTTCTTTTGTTCTGAGCAAGCTCACTGTCTGGCCCTATAGGAATCACAGTAGAGTAGAAGAGTGCTCTTTTCTCAAAAGCAGATTGTGTTTCTTGTAAGGGGAGCTAGCATTTGTTTTCCAGTCCTATATGGAGTTGAATCCCATGCAGTTTCTGGTCCTACGAGCAGGAGTTGTTTTCTGGTAAGGAAAGTCACTATTGCGCTCCCATTGCCATACACAGTGCAAATAGCACTCACGTCTGTTCCCAGCAAGTACAGTGTATCGGACTGAATAGGAGCTACTGTTCTTGTCAGTTTCCTAAGCAGAGTTGAACGAGATATGTCCCGCGTGTGTAGGAAGCACAGTTCTTTTGTTCTGAGCAAGCTCACTGTTTGGACCCCATAGGAAACACAGTAGAGTAGAAGAGTGCTCTTTTCTCAAAGCAGAGTGTGTTTCTTGTAGAGCAAGCTAGCGTTTGTTTCCCAGTCCTAAATGGAGTTGAATCACATGCAGTTTCTGGTCCTACAAGCAAGAGTTGTTTTCTGGTAAGAAGAGTCACTATTGCGCTGCCTTTGCCATACACAGAACAAATAGCACTGGAGTCTTTTCCAAGCAAGTGCATTGTATTGGACGATAGAGGATCTACTGTTCTTGTCAGGTTCCTAATCAGACTTGAAATAGATATGGCCGTGTGTGTAGGAAGCACAGTTTTTTTGTTCTGAGCAAGCTCACTGTTCGGACCCCATAGGGAACACAGTAGAGTAGATGAGTGCTCTTTTCTCTAAAGCAGAGTGTGTTTCTTGTAAGGCGATCTCGCGTTTTGTTCCCAGTCCTGAATGGAGTTGAGTCACAGGCAATTTTTGGTCCTACGAACAAGAGTTGTTTTCTGGTAAGAAGAGTCACTATTGTGCTCCAAATTCAATACATAGTGCAAAGAGCACTCGCGTCTGTTCCCAGCAAGGACAGTGTATTAGACTGAATAGGAGCTACTGTTCTTGTCAGTTTCCTAAGCAGAGTTGAACTAGATATGGCCCGTGTGTAGGAAGCACACTTCTTTTGTTCTGAGCAAGCTCACTGTTCTGGCCCTATAGGAAACACAGTAGAGTAGAAGAGTGCACTTTTCTTAAAAGCAGAGTGTGTTTTTTGTAAGGCGAGCTCGCGTTTGTTTCCCAGTCCTAAATGGAGTTGAATCACATGGAGTTTCTAGTCCTGCAAGCAAGAGTTGTTTTCTGGTAAGAAGAGTCACTATTCCGCTGCCATTGCCATACACAGGACAAATAACACTGGCGCCTTTTCCCAGCAAGTACAGTGTATTGGATGGAAGAGGATCTACTGTTCTTGTCAGGTTCCTAAGCAGACATGAACTAGATATGGCCGTGTGTGTAGGAAGCACAGTTTTTTTGTTCTGAGCAAGCTCACTCATCAGAACCCATAGGAAACACAGTAGAGTAGATGAGTGCTCTTTTCTCAAAAGCAGAGTGTGTTTCTTGGAAGGCGAGCTAGCGTTTGTATCCCAGTCCTAAATGGTTTTGAGTCACATGCAGTTTTTTGTCCTACGAGCAAGAGTTGTTTTCTGGTAAGACGAGTCACTATTGTGCTCCAATAGCCATACACAGTGCAAATAGCACTCCCGTCTGTTCCCAGGAAGTACAGTGTATCGGACTGAAGAGGAGCTACTGTTCTTGTCAGTTTCCTAAGCAGAGTTGAACTAGATATGGACCGAGTGTAGGAAGCACAGTTCTTTTCTTCTGAGCAAGCTCATTGTTCTGGCCCTATAGGAAACACAGTAGAGTAGAAGAGTGCTCTTTTCTCTAAAGCAGAGTGTGCTTCTTGTAAGGCGAGCTAGCGTTTGTTTCCCAGTCCTAAATGGAGTGTAATCACATGCAGTTTCTGGTCCTACGAGCAAGAGTTGTTTTATGGTAACAAGAGTCACTATTGCGCTGCCATTGCCATACACAGGACTAATAGCACTGTTGTCTGTTCCCAGCAGTACAGTGTATTGGACTGAAGAGGATCTACTGTTCTTGTCAGGTTCCTAAGCAGAATTGAACTAGATATGGCCGTGTGTGTAGGAAGCACAGTTCTTTTGTTCTGAGCAAGCTCACTGTTCTGGCCCTATAGGAAACACAGTAGAGTAGAAGAGTGCTCTTTTCTCAAAAGGAGATTGTGTTTCTTGTAAGGGGAGCTAGCGTTTGTTTCCCAGTCCTATATGGAGTTGAATCACATGCAGTTTCTGGTCCTATGAGCAAGAGTTGTTTTTTGGTAAGGAAAGTCACTATTGCGCTCCCATTGCCATACACAGTGCAAATAGCACTCCCGTCTGTTCCCAGCAAGTACAGTGTTCAGACTGAAGAGGAGCTACTGTTCTTGTCAGTTTCCTAAGCAGAGTTGATCGAGATATGTCCCGAGTGTGTAGGAAGCACAGTTCTTTTGTTCCGAGCAAGCTCACTGTTTGGACCCCATAGGAAACACAGTAGAGTAGAAGAGTGCTCTTTTCTCAAAAGCAGAGTGTGTTTCTTGTAAGGCGAGCTAGCGTTTGTTTCCCAGTCCTAAATGGAGTTGAATCACATGCAGTTTCAGGTCCTATAAGCAAGAGCTCTTTTCTGGTAAGAAGAGTCACTATTGCGCTGCCATTGCCATACACAGGACAAATAGCACTGGCGTCTTTTCACAGCAAGTACAGTGTATTGGACGAAAGAGGATCTACTGTTCTTGTCAGGTTCCTAATCAGACTTGAACTAGATATGGCCATGTGTGTAGGAAGCACAGTTCTGATGTTCTGAGCAAGCTCACTGTTCTGGCCCTATATGAAACACAGTAGAGTAGAAGAGTGCACTTTTCTTAAACGCAGAGTGTGTTTCTTATAAGGGTAGCTCGCGTTTGTTTCCCAGTCCTAAATGGAGTTGAGTCACATGCAGTTTTTGGTCCTACGAGCAAGAGTAGTTTTCTGGTAAGAAGAGTCACTGTTGTGCTCCAAATGACATATACAGTGAAAATAGCACTCGCGTCTGTTCCCAGCAAGTACAGTGTATTGGACTGAATAGGAGCTACTGTTCTTGTCAGTTTCCTAAGCAGACTTGATATAGATATGGTCCGTGTGTGTAGGAAGCACAGTTCTTTTGTTCTGAGCAAGCTCACTGTTTGGACCCCATAGGAAACACAGTAGAGTAGAAGAGTGCTCTTTTCTGAAAAGCAGAGTGTGTTTCTTGTAAGGCGAGCTAGCGTTTGTTTCCCAGTCCTAAATGGAGTTGAATCACATGGAGTTTCTGGTCCTACAAGCAAGAGATGTTTTCTGGTAAGAACAGTCACTATTGTGCTGCCATTGCCATACACAGAACAAATAGCACTGGCGTCTTTTCCAAGCAAGTACATTGTATTGGACGATAGAGGATCTACTGTTCTTGTCAGGTTCCTAATCAGACTTGAAATAGATATGGCCGTGTGTGTAGGAAGCACAGTTTTTTTGTTCTGAGCAAGCTCACTGTTCGGACCCCATAGGGAACACAGTAGAGTTGATGAGTGCTCTTTTCTCTAAAACAGAGTGTGTTTCTTGTAAGGCGAGCTCGCGTTTGTTTCCCAGTCCTGAATGGAGTTGAGTCACAGGCCATATTTGGTCCTACAAGCAAGAGTTGTTTTCTGGTAAGAAGAGTCACTATTGCGCTCCAAATGCAATACACAGTGCAAAGAGCCCTCGCGTCTGTTCCCAGCAAGTACAGTGTATTAGACTGAATAGGAGCTACTGTTCTTGTCAGTTTCCTAAGCAGAGTTGAACTAGATATGGCCCGTGTGTAGGAAGCACAGTTCTTTTGTTCTGAGCAAGCTCACTGTTCTGGCCCTATAGGAAACACAGTAGAGTAGAAGAGTGCTCTTTTCTCTAAAGCAGAGTGTGTTTCTTGTAAGGAGAGCTAGTGTTTGTTTCCCAGTCCTAAATGGAGTTGAATCACATGCAGTTTCTGGCCCTACGAGCAAGAGTTGTTTTATGGTAAGAAGAGTCACTATTGCGCTGCCATTGCCATACACAGGACAAATAGCACTGTTGTCTGTTCCCAGGAGTACAGTGTATTGGACTGAAGAGGATCTATTGTTCTTGTCAGGTTCCTAAGCAGAATTGAACCAGGTGTGGTGGTGTGTGTAGGAAGCACGTTTTTTTTGTTCTGAGCAAGCTCACTGTTCGGACCTCATAGGAAACACAGTAGAGTAGAAGAGTGCTCTATTCTCAAAAGCAGAGTGTGTTTTTTGTAAGGCGAGCTAGAGTTTGTTACCTAGTCCTAAATGGAGTTCAATCACAGGCAGTTTCCGGGCCTATGAGCAAGAGTTGTTTTCTGGTAAGGAAAGTTACTATTGTGCTCCCATTGCCATACATAGTGCAAATAGCACTAGCGTCTGTTCCCAGGAAGTACAGTGTATTGGACTCAATAGGAGCTACTGTTCTTGTCAGTTTCCTAAGCAGAGTTGAACTAGATATGGCCCGTGTGTAGGAAGCACACTTCTTTTGAGCTGAGCAAGCTCACTGTTCTGGCCCTATAGGAAACACAGTAGAGTAGAAGAGTGCACTTTTCTTAAAAGCAGAGTGTGTTTCTTGTAAGGCGAGCTCGCGTTTGTTTCCCAGTCCTAAATGGAGTTGAATCACATGCAGTTTCTAGTCCTGCAAGCAAGAGTTGTTTTCTGGTAAGAAGAGTCACTATTGCGCTGCCATTGCCATACACAGGACAAATAACACTGGCGCCTTTTCCCAGCAAGTACAGTGTATTGGATGGAAGAGGATCTACTGTTCTTGTCAGGTTCCTAAGCAGACATGAACTAGATATGGCCGTGTGTGTAGGAAGCACAGTTTTTTTGTTCTGAGCAAGCTCACTCATCAGAACCCATAGGAAACACAGTAGAGTAGATGAGTGCTCTTTTCTCAAAAGCAGAGTGTGTTTCTTGGAAGGCGAGCTAGCGTTTGTTTCCCAGTCCTAAATGGAGTTGAGTCACATGCAGTTTTTTGTCCTACGAGCAAGAGTTGTTTTCTGGTAAGACGAGTCACTATTGTGCTCCAATAGACATACACAGTGCAAATAGCACTCCCGTCTGTTCCCAGGAAGTACAGTGTATCGGACTGAAGAGGAGCTACTGTTCTTGTCAGTTTCCTAAGCAGAGTTGAACTAGATATGGACCGAGTGTAGGAAGCACAGTTCTTTTCTTCTGAGCAAGCTCACTGTTCTGGCCCTATAGGAAACACAGTAGAGTAGAAGAGTGCTCTTTTCTCTAAAGCAGAGTGTGCTTCTTGTAAGGCGAGCTAGCGTTTGTTTCCCAGTCCTAAATGGAGTGTAATCACATGCAGTTTCTGGTCCTATGAGCAAGAGTTGTTTTATGGTAACAAGAGTCACTATTGCGCTGCCATTGCCATACACAGGACTAATAGCACTGTTGTCTGTTCCAAGCAGTACAGTGTATTGGACTGAAGAGGATCTACTGTTCTTGTCAGGTTCCTAAGCAGAATTGAACTAGATATGGCCGTGTGTGTAGGAAGCACAGTTCTTTTGTTCTGAGCAAGCTCACTGTTCTGGCCCTATACGAAACACAGTAGAGTAGAAGAGTGCTCTTTTCTCTAAAGCAGAGTGTGTTTCTTGTAAGGCGAGCTAGCGTTTGTTTCCCAGTCCTAAATGGAGTTGAATCACATGCAGTTTCTGTTCCTACGAGCAAGAGTTGTTTTATGGTAACAAGAGTCACTATTGCGCTGCCATTGCCATACACAGGACAAATAGCACTGTTGTCTGTTCCCAGCAGTACAGTGTATTGGACTGAAGAGGATCTACTGTTCTTGTCAGGTTCCTAAGCAGAATTGAACTAGATATGGCCGTGTGTGTAGGAAGCACAGTTCTTTTGTTCTGAGCAAGTTCACTGTTCGGACCTCCTAGGAAACACAATAGAGTAGAAAAGTGCTTTTTTCTCTAAATCAGAGTGTGTTTCTTGTAAGGCGAGTTAGTGTTTGTTTCTCAGTCCTAAGTGGAGTTGTATCACATGCAGTTTCTGGTCCTACGAGCAAGAGTTGTTTTCTGGTAAGAAGAGTCACTATTGTGCTCCCATTGTCATACACAGGGCAAATAGCACACGCGTCTGTTCCCAGCATGTACAGTGTATTGGACTGAAGAGGATCTACTGTTCTTGTCAGGTTCCTAAGTAGAGTTGAACTAGATATGGCCGTGTGTGTAGGAAGCACGGTTCTTTTGTTCTGAGCAAGCTCATTGTTCCGGCCCTATAGGAAACACAGTAGAGTAGAAGAGTGCTCTTTTCACAAAAGCAGATTGTGTTTCTCGTAAGGCGAGCTAGCGTTTGTTTCCCAGTCCCATATGGAGTTGAATCACATGCAGTTTCTGGTCCTACGAGCAAGAGTTGTTTTTTGGTAAGGAAAGTCACTATTGCACTCCCTTTGCCATACACAGTGCAAATAGCACTTGCGTCTGTTCCCAGCATGTACAGTGTATGGGACTGAAGAGGAGCTACTGTTCTTGTCAGTTTCCTAAGCAGAGTTGATCAGATATGTCCCGAGTGTGTATGAAGCACATTTCTTTTGTTCTGAGCAAGCTCACTGTTTGGACCCCATAGGAAACACAGTAGAGTAGATGAGTGCTCTTTTCTCAAAAGCAGAGTGTGTTTCTCGTAAGGCGAGCTAGCGTTTGTTTCCCAGTCCTAAATGGAGTTGAATCACATGCAGTTTCTGGTCCTACAAGCAAGAGCTGTTTTCTGGTAAGAAGAGTCACTATTGCGCTGCCATTGCCATACACAGGACAAATAGCACTGGCGTCTTTTCCCAGCAAGTACAGTGTATTGGACGAAAGAGGATCTACTGTTCTTGTCAGGTTCCTAATCAGACTTGAACTAGATATGGCCGTTTGTGTAGGAAGCACAGTTTTTTGTTCTGAGCAAGCTCAATGTTCGGACCCCATAGGGAACACAGTAGAGTAGAAGAGTGCTCTTTTCTCAAAAGCAGAGTGTGTTTCTAGTAAGGCGAGCTCGCGTTTGTTTCCCAGTCCTAAATGGAGTTGTCACATGCAGTTTTTGGTCCTACGAGCAAGAGTTGTTTTCTGGTAAGAAGAGTCACTATTGCGCTCCAAATGCAATACAGAGTGCAAATAGCACACGTGTCTGTTCCCAGAAAGTACAGTGTATTGGCCTGAATAGAAGCTACTGTTCTTCTCAGTTTCCTAAGCAGAGTTGAACTAGATATGGCCCGTGTTTAGGAAGCACAGTTCTTTTGTTCTGAGCAAGCTCACTCTTCTGGCCCTATAGGAAACACAGTAGAGTAGAAGAGTGCTCTTTTCTCTAAAGCATAATGTGTTTCTTGTAAGGCGAGCTAGCGTTTGTTTCCCAGTCCTAAATGGAGTTGAATCACATGCAGTTTCTGGTCCTACGAGCAAGAGTTGTTTTCTGGTACGAAGAGTCAATATTGCGCTGCCATTGCCATACACAGGACAAATAGCACTGGCGTTTGTTCCCAGCAAGTACAGTGTATTGGACTGAAGAGGATCTACTGTTCTTGTCAGGTTCCTAAGCAGAATTGAACTAGGTATGGCCGTGTGTGTAGGAAGCTCAGTTCTTTTGTTCTGAGCAAGCTCACTGTTTGGACCCCATAGGAAACACAGTAGAGTAGAATTGTGCTCTTTTCTCAAAAGCAGAGTGTGTTTCTTGTAAGGCGACCTAGCGTTTGTTTCCCAGTCCTAAATGGAGTTGAATCCCATGCAGTTTCTGGTCCTACGAGCAAGAGTTGTTTTCTGGTAAGGAAAGTAACTATTGAGCTCCCATTGCCATACACAGTTCAAATAGCACTCGCGTCTGTTCCCAGCAAATACAGTGTATAGGACTGAAGAGGAGCTACTGTTCTTGTCAGTTTCCTAAGCAGAGTTGAACTAGATATGGTCGGTGTGTGTAGGAAGCACTGTTCTTTTGTTCTGAGCAAGCTCACTTTTCGGACCCCATAGGAAACACAGTAGAGTAGAATTGTGCTCTTTTCTCAAAAACAGAGTGTGTTTCTTGTAAGGCGAGCTAGCGTTTGTTTCCCAGTCCTAAATGGAGTTGAATCCCATGCAGTTTCTGTTCCTATGAGCAAGAGTTGTTTTCTGGTAAGGAAAGTAACTATTGAGCTCCCATTGCCATACACAGTGCAAATAGCACTCGTGTCTGTTCCGAGCAAGTACAGTGTATTGGACTGAAGAGGAGCTACTGTTCTTGTCAGTTTCCTAAGCAGAGTTGAACTAGATATGGCCCGTGTGTGTAGGAAGCACAGTTCTTATGTTCTGAGCAAGCTCACTGTTCTGGCCCTATAGGAAACACAGTAGAGTAGAAGAGTGCACTTTTCTTAAAAGCAGAGTGTGTTTCTTGTAAGGCGAGCTCGCGTTTGTTTCCCAGTCCTAAATGGAGTTGAGTCACATGCAGATTTTGGTCCTACAAGCAAGAGTTGTTTTCTGGTAAGAAGAGTGACTGTTGCGCTCCAAATGCCATATACAGTGCAAATAGCACTCACGTCTGTTCCCAGCAAGTACAGTGTATCAGACTGAGCAGGAGCTACTGTTCTTGTCAGTTTCTTACGCAGACTTGATCTAGATATGGCCGTGTGTGTAGGAAGCACAGTTTTTTTGTTCTAAGCAAGCTCACTGTTCGGAACACATAGGAAACACAGTAGAGTAGAAGAGTGCTCTTTTCTCAAAAGCAGAGTGTGTTTTTGGAAGGCGACCTCGCGTTGGTTTCCCAGTACTAAATGGAGTTGAGTTACATGCAGTTGTTTGTCCTACGAGCAAGAGTTGTTTTCTGGTAAGAGAGTCACTGTTGCGCTCCAAGTGCCATATACAGTGCAAATAGCACTCGCGTCTGTTCCGAGCAAGTACAGTGTATTGGACTGAAGAGGAGCTACTGTTCTTGTCAGTTTCCTGAGCAGAGTTGAACTAGATATGGCCCGTGTGTGTAGGAAGCACAGTTCTTTTGTTCTGAGCAAGCTCACTGTTTAGACCCCATAGGAAACACAGTAGAGTAGAAGAGTGCTCTTTTCTCAAAAGCAGAGTGTGTTTCATGTAAGGCGAGCTAGCGTTTGTTTCCCAGTCCTAAATGGAGTTGAATCACATGCAGTTTCTGGTCCTACGAGCAAGAGTTGTTTTCTGGTAAGGAAAGTGACTATTGTGTTCCCATTGCCATACACAGTACAAATAGCACATGCGTCTATTCCCAGCAAGTACAGTGTATTGGACTGAATAGGAGCTACTGTTCTTGTCAGTTTCCTAAGAAGAGTTGAACGAGATATGGCCCGTGTGTGTAGGAAGCACAGTTCTTTTGTTCTGAGCAAGCTCACTGTTTGGACCCCATAGGAAACACAGTAGAGTAGAAGAGTGCTCTTTTCTCTAAAGCAGAGTGTTTTTCTTGTAAGGTGATCTCGCATTTGTTTCCCAGTCCTAAATGGAGTTGAGTCATATGCAGTTTTTGGTCCTAAGAGCAAGAGTTGTTTTCTGGTAAGAAGAGTCACTATTGTGCTCCAAATGCCATACACAGTGCAAATAGTACTCGCGTCTGTTCCCTTCAAGTACAGTGTATTGGACTGATTAGGAGCTACTGTTCTTGTCAGTTTCCTCAGCAGAGTTGAACTAGATATGGCCGTGTGTGTAGGAAGCACAGTTCTTTTGTTCTGAGCAAGCTCACTGTTCTGGCCCTTTAGGAAACACAGTAGAGTAGAAGAGTGCTCTTTTCTCAAAAGCAGATTGTGTTTCTTGTAAGGCGAGCTAGCGTTTGTTTCCCAGTCTTAAATGGAGTTGAATCACATGCAGTTTCTGGTCCTAGGACCAAGAGTTGTTTTCTGGTAAGGAAAGTCACTATTGCACTCCCATTGCCATACACAGTGCAAATAGCACCACGTCTGTTCCCAGCAAGTACAGTGTATCGGACTGAAGAGGACCTACTGTTCTTGTCAGTTTCCTAAGCAGAGTTGAACTAGATATGGCCCGTGTGTGTAGGAAGCACAGTTCTTATGTTCTGAGCAAGCTCACTGTTCTGGCCCTATAGGAAACACAGTAGAGTAGAAGAGTGCACTTTTCTTAAAAGCAGAGTGTGTTTCTTGTAAGGCGAGCTCGCGTTTGTTTCCCAGTCCTAAATGGAGTTGAGTCACATGCAGATTTTGGTCCTACAAGCAAGAGTTGTTTTCTGGTAAGAAGAGTGACTGTTGCGCTCCAAATGCCATATACAGTGCAAATAGCACTCACGTCTGTTCCCAGCAAGTACAGTGTATCAGACTGAGCAGGAGCTACTGTTCTTGTCAGTTTCTTAAGCAGACTTGATCTAGATGTGGCCGTGTGTGTAGGAAGCACAGTTTTTTTGTTCTAAGCAAGCTCACTGTTCGGAACACATAGGAAACACAGTAGAGTAGAAGAGTGCTCTTTTCTCAAAAGCAGAGTGTGTTTTTGGAAGGCGACCTCGCGTTGGTTTCCCAGTCCTAAATGGAGTTGAGTCACATGCAGTTTTTTGTCCTACGAGCAAGAGTTGTTTTCTGGTAAGAAGAGTCACTGTTGCGCTCCAAGTGCCATATACAGTGCAAATAGCACTCGCGTCTGTTCCGAGCAAGTACAGTGTATTGGACTGAAGAGGAGCTACTGTTCTTGTCAGTTTCCTGAGCAGAGTTGAACTAGATATGGCCCGTGTGTGTAGGAAGCACAGTTCTTTTGTTCTGAGCAAGCTCACTGTTTAGACCCCATAGGAAACACAGTAGAGTAGAAGAGTGCTCTTTTCTCAAAAGCAGAGTGTTTTTCATGTAAGGCGAGCTAGCGTTTGTTTCCCAGTCCTAAATGGAGTTGAATCACATGCAGTTTCTGATCCTAGGAGCAAGAGTTGTTTTCTGGTAAGGAAAGGCACTATTGTGTTCCCATTGCCATACACAGTACAAATAGCACATGCGTCTATTCCCAGCAAGTACAGTGTATTGGACTGAATAGGAGCTACTGTTCTTGTCAGTTTCCTAAGAAGAGTTGAACGAGATATGGCCCGTGTGTGTAGGAAGCACAGTTCTTTTGTTCTCAGCAAGCTCACTGTTTGGACCCCATAGGAAACACAGTAGAGTAGAAGAGTGCTCTTTTCTCTAAAGCAGAGTGTTTTTCTTGTAAGGTGATCTCGCATTTGTTTCCCAGTCCTAAATGGAGTTGAGTCATATGCAGTTTTTTGTCCTAAGAGCAAGAGTTGTTTTCTGGTAAGAAGAGTCACTATTGCGCTCCAAATGCAATACACAGTGCAAATAGTACTCGCGTCTGTTCCCTTCAAGTACAGTGTATTGGACTGATTAGGAGCTACTGTTCTTGTCAGTTTCCTCAGCAGAGTTGAACTAGATATGGCCGTGTGTGTAGGAAGCACAGTTCTTTTGTTCTGAGCAAGCTCACTGTTCTGGCCCTTTAGGAAACACAGTAGAGTAGAAGAGTGCTCTTTTCTCAAAAGCAGATTGTGTTTCTTGTAAGGCGAGCTAGCGTTTGTTTCCCAGTCTTAAATGGAGTTGAATCACATGCAGTTTCTGGTCCTAGGACCAAGAGTTGTTTTCTGGTAAGGAAAGTCACTATTGCACTCCCATTGCCATACACAGTGCAAATAGCACTCACGTCTGTTCCCAGCAAGTACAGTGTATCGGACTGAAGAGGACCTACTGTTCTTGTCAGTTTCCTAAGCAGAGTTGAACGAGATATGTCCCGCGTGTGTAGGAATCACAGTTCTTTTGTTCTGAGCAAGCTCACTGTTTGGACCCCATAGGAAACACAGTAGAGTAGAAGAGTGCTCTTTTCTCAAAAGCACAGTGTGTTTCTTGTAGGGCGAGCTAGCGTTTGTTTCCCAGTCCTAAATGGAGTTGAATCACATGCAGTTTCTAGTCCACGAGCAGAAGTTGTTTTCTGGTAAGAAGAGTCACTATTGCGCTGCCATTGCCATACACAGGACAAATAGCACTGGCGTCTGTTCCCAGCAAGTACAGTGTATTAGAATGAAGAGGATCTCTTGTTCTTGTCAGGTTCCTAAGCAGACTTGAACTAGATATGGCCCATGTGTGTAGGAAGCACAGTTCTTTTGTTCTGAGCAAGCTCACTGTTCTGGCCCTATAGGAAACACAGTAGAGTAGAAGAGTGCTCTTTTCTCAAAAACAGATTGTGTTTCTTGTAAGGCAAGCTAGCGTTTGTTTCCCAGTCTTAAATGGAGTTGAATCACATGCAGTTTCTGGTCCTACGTCCAAGAGTTGTTTTCTGGTAAGGAAAGTCACTATTGCACTCCCATTGCCATACACAGTGCAAATAGCACTCACGTCTGTTCCCAGCAAGTACAGTGTATCAGACTGAAGAGGAGCTACTGTTCTTGTCAGTTTCCTAAGCAGAGTTGAATGAGATATGTCCCGCGTGTGTAGGAATCACAGTTCTTTTGTTCTGAGCAAGCACACTGTTTGGACCCCATAGGAAACACAGTAGAGTAGAAGAGTGCTCTTTTCTCTAAAGCATAATGTGTTTCTTGTAAGGCGAGCTAGCGTTTGTTTCCCAGTCCTAAATGGAGTTGAATCACATGCAGTTTCTGGTCCTACGAGCAAGAGTTGTTTTCTGGTAAGAAGAGTCAATATTGCGCTGCCATTGCCATACACAGGACAAATAGCACTGGCGTTTGTTCCCAGAAAGTACAGTGTATTGGACTGAAGAGGATCTACTGTTCTTGTCAGGTTCCTAAGCAGAATTGAACTAGATATGGCCGTGTGTGTAGGAAGCTCAGTTCTTTTGTTCTGAGCAAGCTCACTGTTCGGACCCCATAGGAAACACAGTAGAGTAGAATTGTGCTCTTTTCTCAAAAGCAGAGTGTGTTTCTTGTAAGGCGACCTAGTGTTTGTTTCCCAGTCCTAAATGGAGTTGAATCCCATGCAGTTTCTGGTCCTACGAGCAAGAGTTGTTTTCTGGTAAGGAAAGTAACTATTGAGCTCCCATTGCCATACACAGTTCAAATAGCACTCGCGTCTGTTCCCAGCAAATACAGTGTATAGGACTGAAGAGGAGCTACTGTTCTTGTCAGTTTCCTAAGCAGAGTTGAACTAGATATGGTCGGTGTGTGTAGGAAGCACTGTTCTTTTGTTCTGAGCAAGCTCACTTTTCGGACCCCATAGGAAACACAGTAGAGTAGAATTGTGCTCTTTTCTCAAAAACAGAGTGTGTTTCTTGTAAGGCGAGCTAGCGTTTGTTTCCCAGTCCTAAATGGAGTTGAATCCCATGCAGTTTCTGTTCCTATGAGCAAGAGTTGTTTTCTGGTAAGGAAAGTAACTATTGAGCTCCCATTGCCATACACAGTGCAAATAGCACTCGTGTCTGTTCCGAGCAAGTACAGTGTATTGGACTGAAGAGGAGCTACTGTTCTTGTCAGTTTCCTAAGCAGAGTTGAACTAGATATGGCCCGTGTGTGTAGGAAGCACAGTTCTTATGTTCTGAGCAAGCTCACTGTTCTGGCCCTATAGGAAACACAGTAGAGTAGAAGAGTGCACTTTTCTTAAAAGCAGAGTGTGTTTCTTGTAAGGTGATCTCGCATTTGTTTCCCAGTCCTAAATGGAGTTGAGTCACATGCAGATTTTGGTCCTACAAGCAAGAGTTGTTTTCTGGTAAGAAGAGTGACTGTTGCGCTCCAAATGCCATATACAGTGCAAATAGCACTCACGTCTGTTCCCAGCAAGTACAGTGTATCAGACTGAGCAGGAGCTACTGTTCTTGTCAGTTTCTTACGCAGACTTGATCTAGATATGGCCGTGTGTGTAGGAAGCACAGTTTTTTTGTTCTAAGCAAGCTCACTGTTCGGAACACATAGGAAACACAGTAGAGTAGAAGAGTGCTCTTTTCTCAAAAGCAGAGTGTGTTTTTGGAAGGCGACCTCGCGTTGGTTTCCCAGTACTAAATGGAGTTGAGTTACATGCAGTTTTTTGTCCTACGAGCAAGAGTTGTTTTCTGGTAAGAGAGTCACTGTTGCGCTCCAAGTGCCATATACAGTGCAAATAGCACTCGCGTCTGTTCCGAGCAAGTACAGTGTATTGGACTGAAGAGGAGCTACTGTTCTTGTCAGTTTCCTGAGCAGAGTTGAACTAGATATGGCCCGTGTGTGTAGGAAGCACAGTTCTTTTGTTCTGAGCAAGCTCACTGTTTAGACCCCATAGGAAACACAGTAGAGTAGAAGAGTGCTCTTTTCTCAAAAGCAGAGTGTGTTTCATGTAAGGCGAGCTAGCGTTTGTTTCCCAGTCCTAAATGGAGTTGAATCACATGCAGTTTCTGGTCCTACGAGCAAGAGTTGTTTTCTGGTAAGGAAAGTGACTATTGTGTTCCCATTGCCATACACAGTACAAATAGCACATGCGTCTGTTCCCAGCAAGTACAGTGTATTGGACTGAATAGGAGCTACTGTTCTTGTCAGTTTCCTAAGAAGAGTTGAACGAGATATGGCCCGTGTGTGTAGGAAGCACAGTTCTTTTGTTCTGAGCAAGCTCACTGTTTGGACCCCATAGGAAACACAGTAGAGTAGAAGAGTGCTCTTTTCTCTAAAGCAGAGTGTTTTTCTTGTAAGGTGATCTCGCATTTGTTTCCCAGTCCTAAATGGAGTTGAGTCATATGCAGTTTTTGGTCCTAAGAGCAAGAGTTGTTTTCTGGTAAGAAGAGTCACTATTGTGCTCCAAATGCCATACACAGTGCAAATAGTACTCGCGTCTGTTCCCTTCAAGTACAGTGTATTGGACTGATTAGGAGCTACTGTTCTTGTCAGTTTCCTCAGCAGAGTTGAACTAGATATGGCCGTGTGTGTAGGAAGCACAGTTCTTTTGTTCTGAGCAAGCTCACTGTTCTGGCCCTTTAGGAAACACAGTAGAGTAGAAGAGTGCTCTTTTCTCAAAAGCAGATTGTGTTTCTTGTAAGGCGAGCTAGCGTTTGTTTCCCAGTCTTAAATGGAGTTGAATCACATGCAGTTTCTGGTCCTAGGACCAAGAGTTGTTTTCTGGTAAGGAAAGTCACTATTGCACTCCCATTGCCATACACAGTGCAAATAGCACTCACGTCTGTTCCCAGCAAGTACAGTGTATCGGACTGAAGAGGACCTACTGTTCTTGTCAGTTTCCTAAGCAGAGTTGAACTAGATATGGCCCGTGTGTGTAGGAAGCACAGTTCTTATGTTCTGAGCAAGCTCACTGTTCTGGCCCTATAGGAAACACAGTAGAGTAGAAGAGTGCACTTTTCTTAAAAGCAGAGTGTGTTTCTTGTAAGGCGAGCTCGCGTTTGTTTCCCAGTCCTAAATGGAGTTGAGTCACATGCAGATTTTGGTCCTACAAGCAAGAGTTGTTTTCTGGTAAGAAGAGTGACTGTTGCGCTCCAAATGCCATATACAGTGCAAATAGCACTCACGTCTGTTCCCAGCAAGTACAGTGTATCAGACTGAGCAGGAGCTACTGTTCTTGTCAGTTTCTTAAGCAGACTTGATCTAGATGTGGCCGTGTGTGTAGGAAGCACAGTTTTTTTGTTCTAAGCAAGCTCACTGTTCGGAACACATAGGAAACACAGTAGAGTAGAAGAGTGCTCTTTTCTCAAAAGCAGAGTGTGTTTTTGGAAGGCGACCTCGCGTTGGTTTCCCAGTCCTAAATGGAGTTGAGTCACATGCAGTTTTTTGTCCTACGAGCAAGAGTTGTTTTCTGGTAAGAAGAGTCACTGTTGCGCTCCAAGTGCCATATACAGTGCAAATAGCACTCGCGTCTGTTCCGAGCAAGTACAGTGTATTGGACTGAAGAGGAGCTACTGTTCTTGTCAGTTTCCTGAGCAGAGTTGAACTAGATATGGCCCGTGTGTGTAGGAAGCACAGTTCTTTTGTTCTGAGCAAGCTCACTGTTTAGACCCCATAGGAAACACAGTAGAGTAGAAGAGTGCTCTTTTCTCAAAAGCAGAGTGTTTTTCATGTAAGGCGAGCTAGCGTTTGTTTCCCAGTCCTAAATGGAGTTGAATCACATGCAGTTTCTGATCCTAGGAGCAAGAGTTGTTTTCTGGTAAGGAAAGGCACTATTGTGTTCCCATTGCCATACACAGTACAAATAGCACATGCGTCTATTCCCAGCAAGTACAGTGTATTGGACTGAATAGGAGCTACTGTTCTTGTCAGTTTCCTAAGAAGAGTTGAACGAGATATGGCCCGTGTGTGTAGGAAGCACAGTTCTTTTGTTCTGAGCAAGCTCACTGTTTGGACCCCATAGGAAACACAGTAGAGTAGAAGAGTGCTCTTTTCTCTAAAGCAGAGTGTTTTTCTTGTAAGGTGATCTCGCATTTGTTTCCCAGTCCTAAATGGAGTTGAGTCATATGCAGTTTTTCGTCCTAAGAGCAAGAGTTGTTTTCTGGTAAGAAGAGTCACTATTGCGCTCCAAATGCCATACACAGTGCAAATAGTACTCGCGTCTGTTCCCTTCAAGTACAGTGTATTGGACTGATTAGGAGCTACTGTTCTTGTCAGTTTCCTCAGCAGAGTTGAACTAGATATGGCCGTGTGTGTAGGAAGCACAGTTCTTTTGTTCTGAGCAAGCTCACTGTTCTGGCCCTTTAGGAAACACAGTAGAGTAGAAGAGTGCTCTTTTCTCAAAAGCAGATTGTGTTTCTTGTAAGGCGAGCTAGCGTTTGTTTCCCAGTCTTAAATGGAGTTGAATCACATGCAGTTTCTGGTCCTAGGACCAAGAGTTGTTTTCTGGTAAGGAAAGTCACTATTGCACTCCCATTGCCATACACAGTGCAAATAGCACTCACGTCTGTTCCCAGCAAGTACAGTGTATCGGACTGAAGAGGACCTACTGTTCTTGTCAGTTTCCTAAGCAGAGTTGAACGAGATATGTCCCGCGTGTGTAGGAATCACAGTTCTTTTGTTCTGAGCAAGCTCACTGTTTGGACCCCATAGGAAACACAGTAGAGTAGAAGAGTGCTCTTTTCTCAAAAGCACAGTGTGTTTCTTGTAGGGCGAGCTAGCGTTTGTTTCCCAGTCCTAAATGGAGTTGAATCACATGCAGTTTCTGGTCCACGAGCAAGAGTTGTTTTCTGGTAAGAAGAGTCACTATTGCGCTGCCATTGCCATACACAGGACAAATAGCACTGGCGTCTGTTCCCAGCAAGTACAGTGTATTAGAATGAAGAGGATCTCTTGTTCTTGTCAGGTTCCTAAGCAGACTTGAACTAGATATGGCCCATGTGTGTAGGAAGCACAGTTCTTTTGTTCTGAGCAAGCTCACTGTTCTGGCCCTATAGGAAACACAGTAGAGTAGAAGAGTGCTCTTTTCTCAAAAACAGATTGTGTTTCTTGTAAGGCAAGCTAGCGTTTGTTTCCCAGTCTTAAATGGAGTTGAATCACATGCAGTTTCTGGTCCTACGTCCAAGAGTTGTTTTCTGGTAAGGAAAGTCACTATTGCACTCCCATTGCCATACACAGTGCAAATAGCACTCACGTCTGTTCCCAGCAAGTACAGTGTATCGGACTGAAGAGGAGCTACTGTTCTTGTCAGTTTCCTAAGCAGAGTTGAATGAGATATGTCCCGCGTGTGTAGGAATCACAGTTCTTTTGTTCTGAGCAAGCACACTGTTTGGACCCCATAGGAAACACAGTAGAGTAGAAGAGTGCTCTTTTCTCTAAAGCATAATGTGTTTCTTGTAAGGCGAGCTAGCGTTTGTTTCCCAGTCCTAAATGGAGTTGAATCACATGCAGTTTCTGGTCCTACGAGCAAGAGTTGTTTTCTGGTAAGAAGAGTCAATATTGCGCTGCCATTGCCATACACAGGACAAATAGCACTGGCGTTTGTTCCCAGAAAGTACAGTGTATTGGACTGAAGAGGATCTACTGTTCTTGTCAGGTTCCTAAGCAGAATTGAACTAGATATGGCCGTGTGTGTAGGAAGCTCAGTTCTTTTGTTCTGAGCAAGCTCACTGTTCGGACCCCATAGGAAACACAGTAGAGTAGAATTGTGCTCTTTTCTCAAAAGCAGAGTGTGTTTCTTGTAAGGCGACCTAGTGTTTGTTTCCCAGTCCTAAATGGAGTTGAATCCCATGCAGTTTCTGGTCCTACGAGCAAGAGTTGTTTTCTGGTAAGGAAAGTAACTATTGAGCTCCCATTGCCATACACAGTTCAAATAGCACTCGCGTCTGTTCCCAGCAAATACAGTGTATAGGACTGAAGAGGAGCTACTGTTCTTGTCAGTTTCCTAAGCAGAGTTGAACTAGATATGGTCGGTGTGTGTAGGAAGCACTGTTCTTTTGTTCTGAGCAAGCTCACTTTTCGGACCCCATAGGAAACACAGTAGAGTAGAATTGTGCTCTTTTCTCAAAAACAGAGTGTGTTTCTTGTAAGGCGAGCTAGCGTTTGTTTCCCAGTCCTAAATGGAGTTGAATCCCATGCAGTTTCTGTTCCTATGAGCAAGAGTTGTTTTCTGGTAAGGAAAGTAACTATTGAGCTCCCATTGCCATACACAGTGCAAATAGCACTCGTGTCTGTTCCGAGCAAGTACAGTGTATTGGACTGAAGAGGAGCTACTGTTCTTGTCAGTTTCCTAAGCAGAGTTGAACTAGATATGGCCCGTGTGTGTAGGAAGCACAGTTCATTTGTTCTGAGCAAGCTCACTGTTTGGACCCCACAGGAAACACAGTAGAGTAGAAGAGTGCTCTTTTCTCTGAAGCAGAGTGTGTTTCTTGTAAGGCGAGCTAGCGTTTGTTTCCCAGTCCTAAATGGAGTGGAATCACATGCAGTTTCTGGTCCTATGAGCAAGAGTTGTTTTCTGGTAAGGAAAGTCACTATTGCGCTCCCATTGCCAAACACAGTGCAAATAGCACATGCGTCTATTCCCAGCAAGTACAGTGTATCGGACTGAAGAGGAGCTACTGTTCTTGTCAGTTTCCTAAGCAGAGTTGAACTAGATATGGCCCGTGTGTGTAGGAAGCACAGTTCTTATGTTCTGAGCAAGCTCACTGTTCTGGCCCTATAGGAAACACAGTAGAGTAGAAGAGTGCACTTTTCTTAAAAGCAGAGTGTGTTTCTTGTAAGGCGAGCTCGCGTTTGTTTCCCAGTCCTAAATGGAGTTGAGTCACATGCAGATTTTGGTCCTACAAGCAAGAGTTGTTTTCTGGTAAGAAGAGTGACTGTTGCGCTCCAAATGCCATATACAGTGCAAATAGCACTCACGTCTGTTCCCAGCAAGTACAGTGTATCAGACTGAGCAGGAGCTACTGTTCTTGTCAGTTTCTTAAGCAGACTTGATCTAGATATGACCGTGTGTGTAGGAAGCACAGTTTTTTGTTCTAAGCAAGCTCACTGTTCGGAACACATAGGAAACACAGTAGAGTAGAAGAGTGCTCTTTTCTCAAAAGCAGAGTGTGTTTTTGGAAGGCGACCTCGCGTTGGTTTCCCAGTCCTCAATGGAGTTGAGTCACATGCAGTTTTTTGTCCTACGAGCAAGAGTTGTTTTCTGGTAAGAAGAGTCACTGTTGTGCTCCAAGTGCCATATACAGTGCAAATAGCACTCGCGTCTGTTCCGAGCAAGTACAGTGTATTGGACTGAAGAGGAGCTACTGTTCTTGTCAGTTTCCTGAGCAGAGTTGAACTAGATATGGCCCGTGTGTGTAGGAAGCACAGTTCTTTTGTTCTGAGCAAGCTCACTGTTTAGACCCCATAGGAAACACAGTAGAGTAGAAGAGTGCTCTTTTCTCAAAAGCAGAGTGTGTTTCATGTAAGGCGAGCTAGCGTTTGTTTCCCAGTCCTAAATGGAGTTGAATCACATGCAGTTTCTGGTCCTACGAGCAAGAGTTGTTTTCTGGTAAGGAAAGTCACTATTGTGTTCCCATTGCCATACACAGTACAAATAGCACATGCGTCTATTCCCAGCAAGTACAGTGTATTGGACTGAATAGGAGCTACTGTTCTTGTCAGTTTCCTAAGAAGAGTTGAACGAGATATGGCCCGTGTGTGTAGGAAGCACAGTTCTTTTGTTCTGAGCAAGCTCACTGTTTGGACCCCATAGGAAACACAGTAGAGTAGAAGAGTGCTCTTTTCTCTAAAGCAGAGTGTTTTTCTTGTAAGGTGATCTCGCATTTGTTTCCCAGTCCTAAATGGAGTTGAGTCATATGCAGTTTTTGGTCCTAAGAGCAAGAGTTGTTTTCTGGTAAGAAGAGTCACTATTGCGCTCCAAATGCCATACACAGTGCAAATAGTACTCGCGTCTGTTCCCTTCAAGTACAGTGTATTGGACTGATTAGGAGCTACTGTTCTTGTCAGTTTCCTCAGCAGAGTTGAACTAGATATGGCCGTGTGTGTAGGAAGCACAGTTCTTTTGTTCTGAGCAAGCTCACTGTTCTGGCCCTTTAGGAAACACAGTAGAGTAGAAGAGTGCTCTTTTCTCAAAAGCAGAGTGTGTTTCTTGTAAGGCGAGCTAGCGTTTGTTTCCCAGTCCTAAATGGAGTTGAATCACATGCAGTTTCTGGTCCTACGAGCAAGAGTTGTTTTCTGGTAAGAAGAGTCAATATTGCGCTGCCATTGCCATACACAGGACAAATAGCACTGGCGTTTGTTCCCAGCAAGTACAGTGTATTGGACTGAAGAGGATCTACTGTTCTTGTCAGGTTCCTAAGCAGAATTGAACTAGGTATGGCCGTGTGTGTAGGAAGCTCAGTTCTTTTGTTCTGAGCAAGCTCACTGTTTGGACCCCATAGGAAACACAGTAGAGTAGAATTGTGCTCTTTTCTCAAAAGCAGAGTGTGTTTCTTGTAAGGCGACCTAGCGTTTGTTTCCCAGTCCTAAATGGAGTTGAATCCCATGCAGTTTCTGGTCCTACGAGCAAGAGTTGTTTTCTGGTAAGAAGAGTCACTATTGTGCTCCAAATTCAATACATAGTGCAAAGAGCACTCACGTCTGTTCCCAGCAAGGACAGTGTATTAGACTGAATAGGAGCTACTGTTCTTGTCAGTTTCCTAAGCAGAGTTGAACTAGATATGGCCCGTGTGTAGGAAGCACACTTCTTTTGTTCTGAGGAAGCTCACTGTTCTGGCCCTATAGGAAACACAGTAGAGTAGAAGAGTGCACTTTTCTTAAAAGCAGAGTGTGATTTTTGTAAGGCGAGCTCGCGTTTGTTTCCCAGTCCTAAATGGAGTTGAATCACATGGAGTTTCTAGTCCTGCAAGCAAGAGTTGTTTTCTGGTAAGAAGAGTCACTATTCCGCTGCCATTGCCATACACAGGACAAATAACACTGGCGCCTTTTCCCAGCAAGTACAGTGTATTGGATGGAAGAGGATCTACTGTTCTTGTCAGGTTCCTAAGCAGACATGAACTAGATATGGCCGTGTGTGTAGGAAGCACAGTTTTTTTGTTCTGAGCAAGCTCACTCATCAGAACCCATAGGAAACACAGTAGAGTAGATGAGTGCTCTTTTCTCAAAAGCAGAGTGTGTTTCTTGGAAGGCGAGCTAGCGTTTGTATCCCAGTCCTAAATGGTTTTGAGTCACATGCAGTTTTTTGTCCTACGAGCAAGAGTTGTTTTCTGGTAAGACGAGTCACTATTGTGCTCCAATAGCCATACACAGTGCAAATAGCACTCCCGTCTGTTCCCAGGAAGTACAGTGTATCGGACTGAAGAGGAGCTACTGTTCTTGTCAGTTTCCTAAGCAGAGTTGAACTAGATATGGACCGAGTGTAGGAAGCACAGTTCTTTTCTTCTGAGCAAGCTCATTGTTCTGGCCCTATAGGAAACACAGTAGAGTAGAAGAGTGCTCTTTTCTCTAAAGCAGAGTGTGCTTCTTGTAAGGCGAGCTAGCGTTTGTTTCCCAGTCCTAAATGGAGTGTAATCACATGCAGTTTCTGGTCCTACGAGCAAGAGTTGTTTTATGGTAACAAGAGTCACTATTGCGCTGCCATTGCCATACACAGGACTAATAGCACTGTTGTCTGTTCCCAGCAGTACAGTGTATTGGACTGAAGAGGATCTACTGTTCTTGTCAGGTTCCTAAGCAGAATTGAACTAGATATGGCCGTGTGTGTAGGAAGCACAGTTCTTTTGTTCTGAGCAAGTTCACTGTTCGGACCTCTTAGGAAACACAATAGAGTAGAAGAGTGCTTTTTTCTCTAAATCAGAGTGTGTTTCTTGTAAGGCAAGTTAGAGTTTGTTTCCCAGTCCTAAGTGGAGTTGAATCACATGCAGTTTCTTGTCCTACGAGCAAGAGTTGTTTTCTGGTAAGAAGAGTCACTATTGTGCTCCCATTGTCATACACAGGGCAAATAGCACACGCGTCTGTTCCCAGCATGTACAGTGTATTGGACTGAAGAGGATCTACTGTTCTTGTCAGGTTCCTAAGCAGAGTTGAACTAGATATGGCCGTGGGTGTAGGAAGCACAGTTCTTTTGTTCTGAGCAAGCTCACTGTTCTGGCCCTATAGGAAACACAGTAGAGTAGAAGAGTGCTCTTTTCTCAAAAGGAGATTGTGTTTCTTGTAAGGGGAGCTAGCGTTTGTTTCCCAGTCCTATATGGAGTTGAATCACATGCAGTTTCTGGTCCTATGAGCAAGAGTTGTTTTTTGGTAAGGAAAGTCACTATTGCGCTCCCATTGCCATACACAGTGCAAATAGCACTCCCGTCTGTTCCCAGCAAGTACAGTGTTCAGACTGAAGAGGAGCTACTGTTCTTGTCAGTTTCCTAAGCAGAGTTGATCGAGATATGTCCCGAGTGTGTAGGAAGCACAGTTCTTTTGTTCTGAGCAAGCTCACTGTTTGGACCCCATAGGAAACACAGTAGAGTAGAAGAGTGCTCTTTTCTCAAAAGCAGAGTGTGTTTCTTGTAAGGCGAGCTAGCGTTTGTTTCCCAGTCCTAAATGGAGTTGAATCACATGCAGTTTCAGGTCCTATAAGCAAGAGCTCTTTTCTGGTAAGAAGAGTCACTATTGCGCTGCCATTGCCATACACAGGACAAATAGCACTGGCGTCTTTTCACAGCAAGTACAGTGTATTTGACGAAAGAGGATCTACTGTTCTTGTCAGGTTCCTAATCAGACTTGAACTAGATATGGCCATGTGTGTAGGAAGCACAGTTCTTATGTTCTGAGCAAGCTCACTGTTCAGACCTCATAGGAAACACAGTAGAGTAGCATAGTGCTCTATTCTCAAAAGCAGAGTGTGTTTCTTGTAAGGCGAGCTAGCGTTTGTTTCCCAGGCCTAAATGGAGTTGAGACACATGCAGTTTTTGGTCCTACGAGCAAGAGTTGTTTTCTGGTAAGAAGAGTCACTATTGTGCTCCAAATGCCATACACAGTGCAAATAGTACTCGCGTCTGTTCCCTTCAAGTACAGTGTATTGGACTGATTAGGAGCTACTGTTCTTGTCAGTTTCCTCAGCAGAGTTGAACTAGATATGGTCCGTGTGTGGGAAGCACAGTTCTTTTGTTCTGAGCAAGCTCACTCTTTGGACCCCTTTGGAAACACAGTAGAGTAGAAGAGTGCTCTTTTCTCTAAAGCAGATTGTGTTTCTTGTAAGGCGAGCTAGCGTTTGTTTCCCATTCCTAAATGAAGTTGAATCACATGCAGTTTCTGGTCCTACGAAGAAGAGTTGTTTTATGGTAAGAAGAGTCACTATTGCGCTGCCATTGCCATACACAGGACAAATAGCACTGGCGTCTGTTCCCAGCAAGTATAGTTTATTGGACTGAAGAGGAGCTACTGTTCTTGTCAGTTTCCTAAGCAGAGTTGAACTAGATATGGTCGGTGTGTGTAGGAAGCACAGTTCTTTTGTTCTGAGCAAGCTCACTGTTCGGACCCCATAGGAAACACAGTAGAGTAGAATTGTGCTCTTTTGTCAGAAGCAGAGTGTGTTTCTTGTAAGGCGAGCTAGCGTTTGTTTCTCAGTCCTAAATGGAGTTGAATCCCATGCAGTTTCTGTTCCTATGAGCAAGAGTTGTTTTCTGGTAAGGAAAGTTACTATTGTGCTCCCATTGCCATACACAGTGCAAATAGCACTAGCGACTGTTCGCAGGAAGTACAGTGTATTGGACTGAATAGGAGCTACTGTTCTTGTCAGTTTCCTAAGCAGAGTTGAACTAGATATGGTCGGTGTGTGTAGGAAGCACAGTTCTTTTGTTCTGAGCAAGCTCACTGTTTGGACACCATAGGAAACTCAGTAGAGTAGAAGAATGCTCTTTTCTCAAAAGCAGAGTGTGTTTCTTATAAGGCGAGCTAGCATTTGTTTCCCAGTCCTAAATGGAGTTGAATCCCATGCAGTTTCTGGTCCTACGAGCAAGAGTTGTTTTCTGGTAAGAAGAGTCATTATTGCGCTGCCATTGCCCTACACAGGACAAATAGCACTGGCGTCTGTTCCCAGCAAGTACAGTGTATTGGACTGAAGAGGAGCTACTGTTCTTGTCAGTTTCCTAAGCAGAGCTGAACTACATATGGTCCGTGTGTGTAGGAAGCACAGTTCTTTTGTTCTGAGCAAGCTCACTGTTTCGACCACATAGGAAACACAGTAGAGTAGAAGAGTGCTCTTTTCTCAAAAGCAGAGTGTGTTTCTTGTAAGGTGAGCTAGCGTTTGTTTCCCAGTCCAAATTGGAGTTGAATCATATGCAGTTTCTGGTCCTACGAGCAAGAGTTGTTTTATGGTAAGAAGAGTCACTATTGCGCTGCCATTGCCATACACAGGACAAATAGCACTGTTGTCTGTTCTCAGCAGTACAGTGTATTGGAACGAAGAGGATCTACTTTTCTTGTCAGGTTCCTAAGCAGAATTGAACTAGGTGTGGCGGTGTGTGTAGGAATCACGTTTTTTTTTTGTTCTGAGCAAGCTCACTGTTCAGACCTCATAGGAAACACAGTAGAGTAGCATAGTGCTCTATTCTCAAAAGCAGAGTGTGTTTCTTGTAAGGCGAGCTAGCGTTTGTTTCCCAGGCCTAAATGGAGTTGAGACACATGCAGTTTTTGGTCCTACGAGCAAGAGTTGTTTTCTGGTAAGAAGAGTCACTATTGTGCTCCAAATGCCATACACAGTGCAAATAGTACTCGCGTCTATTCCCTTCAAGTACAGTGTATTGGACTGATTAGGAGCTACTGTTCTTGTCAGTTTCCTCAGCAGAGTTGAACTAGATATGGTCCGTGTGTGGGAAGCACAGTTCTTTTGTTCTGAGCAAGCTCACTCTTTGGACCCATTTGGAAACACAGTAGAGTAGAAGAGTGCTCTTTTCTCAAAAGCAGAGTGTGTTTCATGTAAGGCGAGCTAGCATTTGTTTCCCAGTCCTAAATGGAGTTGAATCACATGCAGTTTCTGGTCCTAGGAGCAAGAGTTGTTTTCTGGTAAGGAAAGTCACTATTGCGCTCCCATTGCCATACACAGGACAAATAGCACTGTTGTCTGTTCTCAGCAGTACAGTGTATTGGACTGAAGAGGATCTACTTTTCTTGTCAGGTTCCTAAGCAGAATTGAACTAGGTGTGTCGGTGTGTGTAGGAATCAAGTTTTTTTTTGTTCTGAGCAAGCTCACTGTTCAGACCTCATAGGAAACACAGTAGAGTAGCATAGTGCTCTATTCTCAAAATAGAGTGTGTTTTTAGAAGGCGAGCTAGCGTATGTTTCCCAGTCCTAAATGGAGTTGAGACACATGCAGTTTTTGGTCCTACAAGCAAGAGTTGTTTTCTGGTAAGAAGAGTCACTATTGTGCTCCAAATGCCATACACAGTGCAAATAGTACTCGCGTCTGTTCCCTTCAAGTACAGTGTATTGGACTGATTAGGAGCTACTGTTCTTGTCAGTTTCCTCAGCAGAGTTGAACTAGATATGGTCCGTGTGTGGGAGGCACAGTTCTTTTGTTCTGAGCAAGCTCACTCTTTGGACCCCTTTGGAAACACAGTAGAGTAGAAGAGTGCTCTTTTCTCAAAAGCAGAGTGTGTTTCATGTAAGGCGAGCTAGCATTTGTTTCCCAGTCCTAAATGGAGTTGAATCACATGCAGTTTCTGGTCCTACGAGCAAGAGTTGTTTTCTGGTAAGGAAAGTCACTATTGCGCTCCCATTGCCATACACAGTACAAATAGCACTTGCGTCTGTTCCCAGCAATTACAGTGTATTGGACTGAATAGGAGCTACTGTTCTTGTCAGTTTCCTAAGCAGAGTTGAACTAGATATGACCGTGTGTGTAGGAAGCACAGTTCTTTTGTTCTGAGCAAGCTCACTGTCTGGCCCTATAGGAATCACAGTAGAGTAGAAGAGTGCTCTTTTCTCAAAAGCAGATTGTGTTTCTTGTAAGGGGAGCTAGCATTTGTTTTCCAGTCCTATATGGAGTTGAATCCCATGCAGTTTCTGGTCCTACGAGCAGGAGTTGTTTTCTGGTAAGGAAAGTCACTATTGCGCTCCCATTGCCATACACAGTGCAAATAGCACTCACGTCTGTTCCCAGCAAGTACAGTGTATCGGACTGAATAGGAGCTACTGTTCTTGTCAGTTTCCTAAGCAGAGTTGAACGAGATATGTCCCGCGTGTGTAGGAAGCACAGTTCTTTTGTTCTGAGCAAGCTCACTGTTTGGACCCCATAGGAAACACAGTAGAATAGAAGAGTGCTCTTTTCTCAAAGCAGAGTGTGTTTCTTGTAGAGCAAGCTAGCGTTTGTTTCCCAGTCCTAAATGGAGTTGAATCACATGCAGTTTCTGGTCCTACAAGCAAGAGTTGTTTTCTGGTAAGAAGAGTCACTATTGCGCTGCCTTTGCCATACACAGAACAAATAGCACTGGAGTCTTTTCCAAGCAAGTGCATTGTATTGGACGATAGAGGATCTACTGTTCTTGTCAGGTTCCTAATCAGACTTGAAATAGATATGTCCGTGTGTGTAGGAAGCACAGTTTTTTTGTTCTGAGCAAGCTCACTGTTCGGACCCCATAGGGAACACAGTAGAGTAGATGAGTGCTCTTTTCTCTAAAGCAGAGTGTGTTTCTTGTAAGGCGATCTCGCGTTTTGTTCCCAGTCCTGAATGGAGTTGAGTCACAGGCAATTTTTGGTCCTACGAGCAAGAGTTGTTTTCTGGTAAGAAGAGTCACTATTGTGCTCCAAATTCAATACATAGTGCAAAGAGCACTCACGTCTGTTCCCAGCAAGGACAGTGTATTAGACTGAATAGGAGCTACTGTTCTTGTCAGTTTCCTAAGCAGAGTTGAACTAGATATGGCCCGTGTGTAGGAAGCACACATCTTTTGTTCTGAGGAAGCTCACTGTTCTGGCCCTATAGGAAACACAGTAGAGTAGAAGAGTGCACTTTTCTTAAAAGCAGAGTGTGTTTTTTGTAAGGCGAGCTCGCGTTTGTTTCCCAGTCCTAAATGGAGTTGAATCACATGGAGTTTCTAGTCCTGCAAGCAAGAGTTGTTTTCTGGTAAGAAGAGTCACTATTCCGCTGCCATTGCCATACACAGGACAAATAACACTGGCGCCTTTTCCCAGCAAGTACAGTGTATTGGATGGAAGAGGATCTACTGTTCTTGTCAGGTTCCTAAGCAGACATGAACTAGATATGGCCGTGTGTGTAGGAAGCACAGTTTTTTTGTTCTGAGCAAGCTCACTCATCAGAACCCATAGGAAACACAGTAGAGTAGATGAGTGCTCTTTTCTCAAAAGCAGAGTGTGTTTCTTGGAAGGCGAGCTAGCGTTTGTATCCCAGTCCTAAATGGTTTTGAGTCACATGCAGTTTTTTGTCCTACGAGCAAGAGTTGTTTTCTGGTAAGACGAGTCACTATTGTGCTCCAATAGCCATACACAGTGCAAATAGCACTCCCGTCTGTTCCCAGGAAGTACAGTGTATCGGACTGAAGAGGAGCTACTGTTCTTGTCAGTTTCCTAAGCAGAGTTGAACTAGATATGGACCGAGTGTAGGAAGCACAGTTCTTTTCTTCTGAGCAAGCTCATTGTTCTGGCCCTATAGGAAACACAGTAGAGTAGAAGAGTGCTCTTTTCTCTAAAGCAGAGTGTGCTTCTTGTAAGGCGAGCTAGCGTTTGTTTCCCAGTCCTAAATGGAGTGTAATCACATGCAGTTTCTGGTCCTACGAGCAAGAGTTGTTTTATGGTAACAAGAGTCACTATTGCGCTGCCATTGCCATACACAGGACTAATAGCACTGTTGTCTGTTCCCAGCAGTACAGTGTATTGGACTGAAGAGGATCTACTGTTCTTGTCAGGTTCCTAAGCAGAATTGAACTAGATATGGCCGTGTGTGTAGGAAGCACAGTTCTTTTGTTCTGAGCAAGTTCACTGTTCGGACCTCTTAGGAAACACAATAGAGTAGAAGAGTGCTTTTTTCTCTAAATCAGAGTGTGTTTCTTGTAAGGCAAGTTAGAGTTTGTTTCCCAGTCCTAAGTGGAGTTGAATCACATGCAGTTTCTTGTCCTACGAGCAAGAGTTGTTTTCTGGTAAGAAGAGTCACTATTGTGCTCCCATTGTCATACACAGGGCAAATAGCACACGCGTCTGTTCCCAGCATGTACAGTGTATTGGACTGAAGAGGATCTACTGTTCTTGTCAGGTTCCTAAGCAGAGTTGAACTAGATATGGCCGTGGGTGTAGGAAGCACAGTTCTTTTGTTCTGAGCAAGCTCACTGTTCTGGCCCTATAGGAAACACAGTAGAGTAGAAGAGTGCTCTTTTCTCAAAAGGAGATTGTGTTTCTTGTAAGGGGAGCTAGCGTTTGTTTCCCAGTCCTATATGGAGTTGAATCACATGCAGTTTCTGGTCCTATGAGCAAGAGTTGTTTTTTGGTAAGGAAAGTCACTATTGCGCTCCCATTGCCATACACAGTGCAAATAGCACTCCCGTCTGTTCCCAGCAAGTACAGTGTTCAGACTGAAGAGGAGCTACTGTTCTTGTCAGTTTCCTAAGCAGAGTTGATCGAGATATGTCCCGAGTGTGTAGGAAGCACAGTTCTTTTGTTCTGAGCAAGCTCACTGTTTGGACCCCATAGGAAACACAGTAGAGTAGAAGAGTGCTCTTTTCTCAAAAGCAGAGTGTGTTTCTTGTAAGGCGAGCTAGGGTTTGTTTCCCAGTCCTAAATGGAGTTGAATCACATGCAGTTTCAGGTCCTATAAGCAAGAGCTCTTTTCTGGTAAGAAGAGTCACTATTGCGCTGCCATTGCCATACACAGGACAAATAGCACTGGCGTCTTTTCACAGCAAGTACAGTGTATTGGACGAAAGAGGATCTACTGTTCTTGTCAGGTTCCTAATCAGACTTGAACTAGATATGGCCATGTGTGTAGGAAGCACAGTTCTTATGTTCTGAGCAAGCTCACTGTTCTGGCCCTATATGAAACACAGTAGAGTAGAAGAGTGCACTTTTCTTAAACGCAGAGTGTGTTTCTTATAAGGGTAGCTCGCGTTTGTTTCCCAGTCCTAAATGGAGTTGAGTCACATGCAGTTTTTGGTCCTACGAGCAAGAGTAGTTTTCTGGTAAGAAGAGTCACTGTTGTGCTCCAAATGACATATACAGTGAAAATAGCACTCGCGTCTGTTCCCAGCAAGTACAGTGTATTGGACTGAATAGGAGCTACTGTTCTTGTCAGTTTCCTAAGCAGACTTGATATAGATATGGTCCGTGTGTGTAGGAAGCACAGTTCTTTTGTTCTGAGCAAGCTCACTGTTTGGACCCCATAGGAAACACAGTAGAGTAGAAGAGTGCTCTTTTCTGAAAAGCAGAGTGTGTTTCTTGTAAGGCGAGCTAGCGTTTGTTTCCCAGTCCTAAATGGAGTTGAATCACATGGAGTTTCTGGTCCTACAAGCAAGAGATGTTTTCTGGTAAGAACAGTCACTATTGTGCTGCCATTGCCATACACAGAACAAATAGCACTGGCGTCTTTTCCAAGCAAGTACATTGTATTGGACGATAGAGGATCTACTGTTCTTGTCAGGTTCCTAATCAGACTTGAAATAGATATGGCCGTGTGTGTAGGAAGCACAGTTTTTTTGTTCTGAGCAAGCTCACTGTTCGGACCCCATAGGGAACACAGTAGAGTAGATGAGTGCTCTTTTCTCTAAAACAGAGTGTGTTTCTTGTAAGGCGAGCTCGCGTTTGTTTCCCAGTCCTGAATGGAGTTGAGTCACAGGCCATATATGGTCCTACAAGCAAGAGTTGTTTTCTGGTAAGAAGAGTCACTATTGCGCTCCAAATGCAATACACAGTGCAAAGAGCCCTCGCGTCTGTTCCCAGCAAGTACAGTGTATTAGACTGAATAGGAGCTACTGTTCTTGTCAGTTTCCTAAGCAGAGTTGAACTAGATATGGCCCGTGTGTAGGAAGCACAGTTCTTTTGTTCTGAGCAAGCTCACTGTTCTGGCCCTATAGGAAACACAGTAGAGTAGAAGAGTGCTCTTTTCTCTAAAGCAGAGTGTGTTTCTTGTAAGGAGAGCTAGTGTTTGTTTCCCAGTCCTAAATGGAGTTGAATCACATGCAGTTTCTGGCCCTACGAGCAAGAGTTGTTTTATGGTAAGAAGAGTCACTATTGCGCTGCCATTGCCATACACAGGACAAATAGCACTGTTGTCTGTTCCCAGGAGTACAGTGTATTGGACTGAAGAGGATCTATTGTTCTTGTCAGGTTCCTAAGCAGAATTGAACCAGGTGTGGTGGTGTGTGTAGGAAGCACGTTTTTTTTGTTCTGAGCAAGCTCACTGTTCGGACCTCATAGGAAACACAGTAGAGTAGAAGAGTGCTCTATTCTCAAAAGCAGAGTGTGTTTTTTGTAAGGCGAGCTAGAGTTTGTTACCTAGTCCTAAATGGAGTTCAATCACAGGCAGTTTCCGGGCCTATGAGCAAGAGTTGTTTTCTGGTAAGGAAAGTTACTATTGTGCTCCCATTGCCATACATAGTGCAAATAGCACTAGCGTCTGTTCCCAGGAAGTACAGTGTATTGGACTCAATAGGAGCTACTGTTCTTGTCAGTTTCCTAAGCAGAGTTGAACTAGATATGGCCCGTGTGTAGGAAGCACACTTCTTTTGAGCTGAGCAAGCTCACTGTTCTGGCCCTATAGGAAACACAGTAGAGTAGAAGAGTGCACTTTTCTTAAAAGCAGAGTGTGTTTCTTGTAAGGCGAGCTCGCGTTTGTTTCCCAGTCCTAAATGGAGTTGAATCACATGCAGTTTCTAGTCCTGCAAGCAAGAGTTGTTTTCTGGTAAGAAGAGTCACTATTGCGCTGCCATTGCCATACACAGGACAAATAACACTGGCGCCTTTTCCCAGCAAGTACAGTGTATTGGATGGAAGAGGATCTACTGTTCTTGTCAGGTTCCTAAGCAGACATGAACTAGATATGGCCGTGTGTGTAGGAAGCACAGTTTTTTTGTTCTGAGCAAGCTCACTCATCAGAACCCATAGGAAACACAGTAGAGTAGATGAGTGCTCTTTTCTCAAAAGCAGAGTGTGTTTCTTGGAAGGCGAGCTAGCGTTTGTTTCCCAGTCCTAAATGGAGTTGAGTCACATGCAGTTTTTTGTCCTACGAGCAAGAGTTGTTTTCTGGTAAGACGAGTCACTATTGTGCTCCAATAGACATACACAGTGCAAATAGCACTCCCGTCTGTTCCCAGGAAGTACAGTGTATCGGACTGAAGAGGAGCTACTGTTCTTGTCAGTTTCCTAAGCAGAGTTGAACTAGATATGGACCGAGTGTAGGAAGCACAGTTCTTTTCTTCTGAGCAAGCTCACTGTTCTGGCCCTATAGGAAACACAGTAGAGTAGAAGAGTGCTCTTTTCTCTAAAGCAGAGTGTGCTTCTTGTAAGGCGAGCTAGCGTTTGTTTCCCAGTCCTAAATGGAGTGTAATCACATGCAGTTTCTGGTCCTATGAGCAAGAGTTGTTTTATGGAAACAAGAGTCACTATTGCGCTGCCATTGCCATACACAGGACTAATAGCACTGTTGTCTGTTCCAAGCAGTACAGTGTATTGGACTGAAGAGGATCTACTGTTCTTGTCAGGTTCCTAAGCAGAATTGAACTAGATATGGCCGTGTGTGTAGGAAGCACAGTTCTTTTGTTCTGAGCAAGTTCACTGTTCGGACCTTTTAGGAAACACAATAGAGTAGAAGAGTGCTTTTTTCTCTAAATCAGAGTGTGTTTCTTGTAAGGCAAGTTAGAGTTTGTTTCCCAGTCCTAAGTGGAGTTGAATCACATGCAGTTTCTTGTCCTACGAGCAAGAGTTGTTTTCTGGTAAGAAGAGTCACTATTGTGCTCCCATTGTCATACACAGGGCAAATAGCACACCCGTCTGTTCCCAGCATGTACAGTGTATTGGACTGAAGAGGATCTACTGTTCTTGTCAGGTTCCTAAGCAGAGTTGAACTAGATATGGTCCGTGTGTGTAGGAAGCACAGTTCTTTTGTTCTGAGCAAGCTCACTCTTTAGACCCCATAGGAAACACAGTAGAGTAGAAGAGTGCTCTTTTCTCTGAAGCAGAGTGTGTTTCTTGTAAGGCGAGCTAGCGTTTGTTTCCCAGTCCTAAATGGAGTTGAATCCCATGCAGTTTCTCGTCCAAAGAGCTAGAGTTGTTTTATGGTAAGAAGAGTCACTATTGCGCTGCCATTGCCATACACAGGACAAATAGCACTGTTGTCTGTTCCCAGCAGTACAGTGTATTGGACTGAAGAGGATCTACTGTTCTTGTCAGGTTCCTAAGCAGAATTGACCTAGGTATGGTGGTGTGTGTAGGAAGCACGGTTTTTTTGTTCTGAGCAAGCTCACTGTTCGGACCTCATAGGAAACACAGTAGAGTAGAAGAGTGCTCTTTTCTCAAAAGCAGAGTGTGTTTCTTGGAAGGCGAGCTAGTGCTTGTTTCCCAGTACTAAATGGAGTTGAGTCACATGCACTTTTTTGTCCTACGAGCAAGAGTTGTTTTCTGGTAAGACGAGTCACTATTATGTTCCAATTGCCATACACAGTGCAAATAGCACTCGCGTCTGTTCCCAGCAAGTACAGTGTATTGGACTGAATACGAGCTACTGTTCTTGTCAGTTTCCTAAGAAGAGTTGAACGAATATGGCCCTTGTGTGTAGGAAGCACAGTTCTTTTGTTCTGAGCAAGCTCACTGTTTAGACCCCATAGGAAACACAGTAGAGTAGAAGAGTGCTCTTTTCTCTAAAGCAGAGTGTTTTTCTTGTAAGGTGAGCTCGCGTTTGTTTCCCATTCCTAAATGGAGTTGAGTCACATGCCGTATTTGGTCCTACAAGCAAGAGTTGTTTTCTGGTAAGAAGAGTCACTATTGCGCTCCAAATGCCATACACAGTGCAAATAGTACTCGCATCTGTTCCCTTCAAGTACAGTGTATTGGACTGATTAGGAGCTACTGTTCTTGACAGTTTCCTCAGCAGATTTGAACTAGATATGGCCGTGTGTGTAGGAAGCACAGTTCTTTTGTTCTGAGCAAGCTCACTGTTCTGGCCCTATAGGAAACACAGTAGAGTAGAAGAGTGCTCTTTTCTCAAAAGCAGATTGTGTTTCTTGTAAGGCGAGCTAGCGTTTGTTTCCCAGTCCTAAATGGAGTTGAATCACATGCATTTTCTGGTCCTACGACCAAGAGTTGTTTTCTGGTAAGGAAAGTCACTATTGCGCTCCCATTGCCATACACAGTGCAAATAGCACTCACGTCTGTTCCCAGCAAGTACAGTGTATCGGACTGAAGAGGAGCTACTGTTCTTGTCAGTTTCCTAAGCAGAGGTGAACGAGATATGTCCCGCGTGTAGGAAGCACAGTTCTTTTGTTCTGAGCAAGCTCACTGTTTGGACCCCATAGGAAACACAATAGAGTAGAAGAGTGCTCTTTTCTCAAAAGCAGAGTGTGTTTCTTTTAGGGCGAGCTAGCGTTTGTTTCCCAGTCCTAAATGGAGTTGAATCACATGCAGTTTCTGGTCCTGCAAGCAAGAGTTGTTTTCTGGTAAGAAGAGTCACTATTGCGCTGCCATTGCCATACACAGGACAAATAACACTGGCGTCTTTTCCCAGCAAGTACAGTGTATTGGATGGAAGAGGATCTACTGTTCTTGTCAGGTTACTAAGCAGACTTGAACTAGATATGGCCGTGTGTGTAGGAAGCTCAGTTTTTTTGTTCTGAGCAAGCTCACTGTTCGGAACCCATAGGAAACACAGTAGAGTAGAAGAGTGCTCTTTTCTCTGAAGCAGAGTGTGTTTCTTGGAAGGCGAGCTAGCGTTTGTTTCCCAGTCCTAAATGGAGTTGAGTCACATGCAGTTTTTTGTCCTACGAGCAAGAGTTGTTTTCTGGTAAGAAGAGTCACTATTGTGCTCCAATAGCCATACACAGTGCAAATAGCACTCCTGTCTGTTCCCAGAAAGTACAGTGTATCGGACTGAAGAGGAGCTACTGTTCTTGTCAGTTTCCTAAGCAGAGTTGAACTAGATATGGCCCGAGTGTAGGAAGCACAGTTCTTTTGTTCTGAGCAAGCTCACTGTTCTGGCCCTATACGAAACACAGTAGAGTAGAAGAGTGCTCTTTTCTCTAAAGCAGAGTGTGTTTCTTGTAAGGCGAGCTAGCGTTTGTTTCCCAGTCCTAAATGGAGTTGAATCACATGCAGTTTCTGTTCCTACGAGCAAGAGTTGTTTTATGGTAACAAGAGTCACTATTGCGCTGCCATTGCCATACACAGGACAAATAGCACTGTTGTCTGTTCCCAGCAGTACAGTGTATTGGACTGAAGAGGATCTACTGTTCTTGTCAGGTTCCTAAGCAGAATTGAACTAGATATGGCCGTGTGTGTAGGAAGCACAGTTCTTTTGTTCTGAGCAAGTTCACTGTTCGGACCTCCTAGGAAACACAATAGAGTAGAAAAGTGCTTTTTTCTCTAAATCAGAGTGTGTTTCTTGTAAGGCGAGTTAGTGTTTGTTTCTCAGTCCTAAGTGGAGTTGTATTACATGCAGTTTCTGGTCCTACGAGCAAGAGTTGTTTTCTGGTAAGAAGAGTCACTATTGTGCTCCCATTGTCATACACAGGGCAAATAGCACACGCGTCTGTTCCCAGCATGTACAGTGTATTGGACTGAAGAGGATCTACTGTTCTTGTCAGGTTCCTAAGTAGAGTTGAACTAGATATGGCCGTGTGTGTAGGAAGCACGGTTCTTTTGTTCTGAGCAAGCTCATTGTTCCGGCCCTATAGGAAACACAGTAGAGTAGAAGAGTGCTCTTTTCACAAAAGCAGATTGTGTTTCTCGTAAGGCGAGCTAGCGTTTGTTTCCCAGTCCCATATGGAGTTGAATCACATGCAGTTTCTGGTCCTACGAGCAAGAGTTGTTTTTTGGTAAGGAAAGTCACTATTGCACTCCCTTTGCCATACACAGTACAAATAGCACTTGCGTCTGTTCCCAGCATGTACAGTGTATGGGACTGAAGAGGAGCTACTGTTCTTGTCAGTTTCCTAAGCAGAGTTGATCAGATATGTCCCGAGTGTGTATGAAGCACATTTCTTTTGTTCTGAGCAAGCTCACTGTTTGGACCCCATAGGAAACACAGTAGAGTAGATGAGTGCTCTTTTCTCAAAAGCAGAGTGTGTTTCTCGTAAGGCGAGCTAGCGTTTGTTTCCCAGTCCTAAATGGAGTTGAATCACATGCAGTTTCTGGTCCTACAAGCAAGAGCTGTTTTCTGGTAAGAAGAGTCACTATTGCGCTGCCATTGCCATACACAGGACAAATAGCACTGGCGTCTTTTCCCAGCAAGTACAGTGTATTGGACGAAAGAGGATCTACTGTTCTTGTCAGGTTCCTAATCAGACTTGAACTAGATATGGCCGTTTGTGTAGGAAGCACAGTTTTTTGTTCTGAGCAAGCTCACTGTTCGGACCCCATAGGGAACACAGTAGAGTAGAAGAGTGCTCTTTTCTCAAAAGCAGAGTGTGTTTCTAGTAAGGCGAGCTCGCGTTTGTTTCCCAGTCCTAAATGGAGTTGTCACATGCAGTTTTTGGTCCTACGAGCAAGAGTTGTTTTCTGGTAAGAAGAGTCACTATTGCGCTCCAAATGCAATACAGAGTGCAAATAGCACACGTGTCTGTTCCCAGAAAGTACAGTGTATTGGCCTGAATAGAAGCTACTGTTCTTCTCAGTTTCCTAAGCAGAGTTGAACTAGATATGGCCCGTGTTTAGGAAGCACAGTTCTTTTGTTCTGAGCAAGCTCACTCTTCTGGCCCTATAGGAAACACAGTAGAGTAGAAGAGTGCTCTTTTCTCTAAAGCATAATGTGTTTCTTGTAAGGCGAGCTAGCGTTTGTTTCCCAGTCCTAAATGGAGTTGAATCACATGCAGTTTCTGGTCCTACGAGCAAGAGTTGTTTTCTGGTAAGAAGAGTCAATATTGCGCTGCCATTGCCATACACAGGACAAATAGCACTGGCGTTTGTTCCCAGCAAGTACAGTGTATTGGACTGAAGAGGATCTACTGTTCTTGTCAGGTTCCTAAGCAGAATTGAACTAGGTATGGCCGTGTGTGTAGGAAGCTCAGTTCTTTTGTTCTGAGCAAGCTCACTGTTTGGACCCCATAGGAAACACAGTAGAGTAGAATTGTGCTCTTTTCTCAAAAGCAGAGTGTGTTTCTTGTAAGGCGACCTAGCGTTTGTTTCCCAGTCCTAAATGGAGTTGAATCCCATGCAGTTTCTGGTCCTACGAGCAAGAGTTGTTTTCTGGTAAGGAAAGTAACTATTGAGCTCCCATTGCCATACACAGTTCAAATAGCACTCGCGTCTGTTCCCAGCAAATACAGTGTATAGGACTGAAGAGGAGCTACTGTTCTTGTCAGTTTCCTAAGCAGAGTTGAACTAGATATGGTCGGTGTGTGTAGGAAGCACTGTTCTTTTGTTCTGAGCAAGCTCACTTTTCGGACCCCATAGGAAACACAGTAGAGTAGAATTGTGCTCTTTTCTCAAAAACAGAGTGTGTTTCTTGTAAGGCGAGCTAGCGTTTGTTTCCCAGTCCTAAATGGAGTTGAATCCCATGCAGTTTCTGTTCCTATGAGCAAGAGTTGTTTTCTGGTAAGGAAAGTAACTATTGAGCTCCCATTGCCATACACAGTGCAAATAGCACTCGTGTCTGTTCCGAGCAAGTACAGTGTATTGGACTGAAGAGGAGCTACTGTTCTTGTCAGTTTCCTAAGCAGAGTTGAACTAGATATGGCCCGTGTGTGTAGGAAGCACAATTTATTTGTTCTGAGCAAGCTCACTGTTTGGACCCCACAGGAAACACAGTAGAGTAGAAGAGTGCTCTTTTCTCTGAAGCAGAGTGTGTTTCTTGTAAGGCGAGCTAGCGTTTGTTTCCCAGTCCTAAATGGAGTGGAATCACATGCAGTTTCTGGTCCTATGAGCAAGAGTTGTTTTCTGGTAAGGAAAGTCACTATTGCGCTCCCATTGCCAAACACAGTGCAAATAGCACATGCGTCTATTCCCAGCAAGTACAGTGTATCGGACTGAAGAGGAGCTACTGTTCTTGTCAGTTTCCTAAGCAGAGTTGAACTAGATATGGCCCGTGTGTGTAGGAAGCACAGTTCTTATGTTCTGAGCAAGCTCACTGTTCTGGCCCTATAGGAAACACAGTAGAGTAGAAGAGTGCACTTTTCTTAAAAGCAGAGTGTGTTTCTTGTAAGGCGAGCTCGCGTTTGTTTCCCAGTCCTAAATGGAGTTGAGTCACATGCAGATTTTGGTCCTACAAGCAAGAGTTGTTTTCTGGTAAGAAGAGTGACTGTTGTGCTCCAAATGCCATATACAGTGCAAATAGCACTCACGTCTGTTCCCAGCAAGTACAGTGTATCAGACTGAGCAGGAGCTACTGTTCTTGTCAGTTTCTTAAGCAGACTTGATCTAGATATGACCGTGTGTGTAGGAAGCACAGTTTTTTGTTCTAAGCAAGCTCACTGTTCGGAACACTTAGGAAACACAGTAGAGTAGAAGAGTGCTCTTTTCTCAAAAGCAGAGTGTGTTTTTGGAAGGCGACCTCGCGTTGGTTTCCCAGTCCTAAATGGAGTTGAGTCACATGCAGTTTTTTGTCCTACGAGCAAGAGTTGTTTTCTGGTAAGAAGAGTCACTGTTGTGCTCCAAGTGCCATATACAGTGCAAATAGCACTCGCGTCTGTTCCGAGCAAGTACAGTGTATTGGACTGAAGAGGAGCTACTGTTCTTGTCAGTTTCCTGAGCAGAGTTGAACTAGATATGGCCCGTGTGTGTAGGAAGCACAGTTCTTTTGTTCTGAGCAAGCTCACTGTTTAGACCCCATAGGAAACACAGTAGAGTAGAAGAGTGCTCTTTTCTCAAAAGCAGAGTGTGTTTCAGGTAAGGCGAGCTAGCGTTTGTTTCCCAGTCCTAAAAGGAGTTGAATCACATGCAGTTTCTGGTCCTACGAGCAAGAGTTGTTTTCTGGTAAGGAAAGTCACTATTGTGTTCCCATTGCCATACACAGTACAAATAGCACATGCGTCTATTCCCAGCAAGTACAGTGTATTGGACTGAATAGGAGCTACTGTTCTTGTCAGTTTCCTAAGAAGAGTTGAACGAGATATGGCCCGTGTGTGTAGGAAGCACAGTTCTTTTGTTCTGAGCAAGCTCACTGTTTGGACCCCATAGGAAACACAGTAGAGTAGAAGAGTGCTCTTTTCTCTAAAGCAGAGTGTTTTTCTTGTAAGGTGATCTCGCATTTGTTTCCCAGTCCTAAATGGAGTTGAGTCATATGCAGTTTTTGGTCCTAAGAGCAAGAGTTGTTTTCTGGTAAGAAGAGTCACTATTGCGCTCCAAATGCCATACACAGTGCAAATAGTACTTGCGTCTGTTCCCTTCAAGTACAGTGTATTGGACTGATTAGGAGCTACTGTTCTTGTCAGTTTCCTCAGCAGAGTTGAACTAGATATGGCCGTGTGTGTAGGAAGCACAGTTCTTTTGTTCTGAGCAAGCTCACTGTTCTGGCCCTATAGGAAACACAGTAGAGTAGAAGAGTGCTCTTTTCTCAAAAGCAGATTGTGTTTCTTGTAAGGCGAGCTAGCGTTTGTTTCCCAGTCTTAAATGGAATTGAATCACATGCAGTTTCTGGTCCTACGACCAAGAGTTGTTTTCTGGTAAGGAAAGTCACTATTGCACTCCCATTGCCATACACAGTGCAAATAGCACTCACGTCTGTTCCCAGCAAGTACAGTGTATCGGACTAAAGAGGAGCTCCTGTTCTTGTCAGTTTCCTAAGCAGAGTTGAACGAGATATGTCCCGCGTGTGTAGGAATCACAGTTCTTTTGTTCTGAGCAAGCTCACTGTTTGGACCCCATAGGAAACACAGTAGAGTAGAAGAGTGCTCTTTTCTCAAAAGCAGAGTGTGTTTCTTGTAGGGCGAGCTAGGGTTTGTTTCCCAGTCCTAAATGGAGTTGAATCACATGCAGTTTCTGGTCCACGAGCAAGAGTTGTTTTCTGGTAAGAAGAGTCACTATTGCGCTGCCATTGCCATACACAGGACAAATAGCACTGGCGTCTGTTCCCAGCAAGTACAGTGTATTAGAATGAAGAGGATCTCTTGTTCTTGTCAGGTTCCTAAGCAGACTTGAACTAGATATGGCCGTGTGTGTAGGAAGCACAGTTTTTTTGTTCTGAGCAAGCTCACTGTTCTGGCCCTATAAGAAACACAGTAGAGTAGAAGAGTGCTCTTTTCTCAAAAGCAGAGTGTGTTTCTTGGACGTCGAGCTAGCATTTGTTTTCCAGTCCTAAATGGAGTTGAGTCACATGCAGTTTTTTGTCCTACGAGCAAGAGTTGTTTTCTTGTAAGACAAGTCACTATTGGGCTCCAATTGCCATACACAGTGCAAATAGCACTCGCGTCTGTTCCCTGCAAGTACAGTGTATTGGACTGAAGAGGATCTACTGTTCTTGTCAGTTTCCTAAGCAGAGTTGAACTAGATATGGCCCGTGTGTGTAAGAAGCACAGTTCTTTTGTTCTGAGCAAGCTCACTGTTCAGACCCCATAGGAAGCACAGTAGAGTAGAAGAGTGCTCTTTTCTCAAAAGCAGAGTGTGTTTCATGGAAGGCAAGCTAGCATATGTTTCTCAGTCCTAAATGGAGTTGAATCATATGCAGTTTCTGGTCCTACGAGCAAGAGTTGTTTTCTGGTAAAAAAAAGTCACTATTGTGCTCCCATTGCCATCCACAGTGCAAATAGCACTGGCGTCTGTTCCCAGCAAGTACAGTGTATCGGACTGAAGAGGAGCTACTGTTCTTGTCAGTTTCCTAAGCAGAGTTGAACAAGATATGGCCCGTGTGTGTAGGAAGCACAGCTTTTTTTTTCTGAGCAAGCTCACTGTTCTGGCCCTATAGGAAACACAGTAGAGTAGAAGAGTGCTCTTTTCTCTAAAGCAGAGTGTGTTTCTTGTAAGGCGAGCTATCGTTTGTTTCCCAGTCTTAAATGGAGTTGAATCACATGCAGTTTCTGGTCCTAGGACCAAGAGTTGTTTTCTGGTAAGGAAAGTCACTATTGCACTCCCATTGCCATACACAGTGCAAATAGCACTCGCGTCTGTTCCCAGCAAGTACAGTGTATTGGACTGAAGAGGACCTACTGTTCTTGTCAGTTTCCTAAGCAGAGTTGAACGAGATATTTCCCGCGTGTGTAGGAATCACAGTTCTTTTGTTCTGAGCAAGCTCACTGTTTGGACCCCATAGGAAACACAGTAGAGTAGTAGAGTGCTCTTTTCTCAAAAGCACAGTGTGTTTCTTGTAGGGCGAGCTAGCGTTTGTTTCCCAGTCCTAAATGGAGTTGAATCACATGCAGTTTCTGGTCCACGAGCAAGAGTTGTTTTCTGGTAAGAAGAGTCACTATTGCGCTGCCATTGCCATACACAGGACAAATAGCACTGGCGTCTGTTCCCAGCAAGTACAGTGTATTATAATGAAGAGGATCTCTTGTTCTTGTCAGGTTCCTAAGCAGACTTGAACTAGATATGGCCGTGTGTGTAGGAAGCACAGTTCTTTTGTTCTGAGCAAGCTCACTGTTCTGGCCCTATAGGAAACACAGTAGAGTAGAAGAGTGCTCTTTTCTCAAAAGCAGATTGTGTTTCTTGTAAGGCAAGCTAGCGTTTGTTTCCCAGTCTTAAATGGAGTTGAATCACATGCAGTTTCTGGTCCTACGTCCAAGAGTTGTTTTCTGGTAAGGAAAGTCACTATTGCACTCCCATTGCCATACACAGTGCAAATAGCACTCACGTCTGTTCCCAGCAAGTACAGTGTATCGGACTGAAGAGGAGCTACTGTTCTTGTCAGTTTCCTAAGCAGAGTTGAACGAGATATGTCCCGCGTGTGTAGGAATCACAGTTCTTTTGTTCTGAGCAAGCACACTGTTTGGACCCCATAGGAAACACAGTAGAGTAGAAGAGTGCTCTTTTCTCTAAAGCATAATGTGTTTCTTGTAAGGCGAGCTAGCGTTTGTTTCCCAGTCCTAAATGGAGTTGAATCACATGCAGTTTCTGGTCCTACGAGCAAGAGTTGTTTTCTGGTAAGAAGAGTCAATATTGCGCTGCCATTGCCATACACAGGACAAATAGCACTGGCGTTTGTTCCCAGCAAGTACAGTGTATTGGACTGAAGAGGATCTACTGTTCTTGTCAGGTTCCTAAGCAGAATTGAACTAGATATGGCCGTGTGTGTAGGAAGCTCAGTTCTTTTGTTCTGAGCAAGCTCACTGTTCGGACCACATAGGAAACACAGTAGAGTAGAATTGTGCTCTTTTCTCAAAAGCAGAGTGTGTTTCTTGTAAGGCGACCTAGTGTTTGTTTCCCAGTCCTAAATGGAGTTGAATCCCATGCAGTTTCTGGTCCTACGAGCAAGAGTTGTTTTCTGGTAAGGAGTGTAACTATTGAGCTCCCATTGCCATACACAGTGCAAATAGCACTCGCGTCTGTTCCCAGCAAATACAGTGTATAGGACTGAAGAGGAGCTACTGTTCTTGTCAGTTTCCTAAGCAGAGTTGAACTAGATATGGTCGGTGTGTGTAGGAAGCACTGTTCTTTTGTTCTGAGCAAGCTCACTTTTCGGACCCCATAGGAAACACAGTAGAGTAGAATTGTGCTCTTTTCTCAAAAACAGAGTGTGTTTCTTGTAAGGCGAGCTAGCGTTTGTTTCCCAGTCCTAAATGGAGTTGAATCCCATGCAGTTTCTGTTCCTATGAGCAAGAGTTGTTTTCTGGTAAGGAAAGTAACTATTGAGCTCCCATTGCCATACACAGTGCAAATAGCACTCGTGTCTGTTCCGAGCAAGTACAGTGTATTGGACTGAAGAGGAGCTACTGTTCTTGTCAGTTTCCTAAGCAGAGTTGAACTAGATATGGCCCGTGTGTGTAGGAAGCACAGTTCATTTGTTCTGAGCAAGCTCACTGTTTGGACCCCACAGGAAACACAGTAGAGTAGAAGAGTGCTCTTTTCTCTGAAGCAGATTGTGTTTCTTGTAAGGCGAGCTAGCGTTTGTTTCCCAGTCTTAAATGGAATTGAATCACATGCAGTTTCTGGTCCTACGACCAAGAGTTGTTTTCTGGTAAGGAAAGTCACTATTGCACTCCCATTGCCATACACAGTGCAAATAGCACTCACGTCTGTTCCCAGCAAGTACAGTGTATCGGACTAAAGAGGAGCTCCTGTTCTTGTCAGTTTCCTAAGCAGAGTTGAACGAGATATGTCCCGCGTGTGTAGGAATCACAGTTCTTTTGTTCTGAGCAAGCTCACTGTTTGGACCCCATAGGAAACACAGTAGAGTAGAAGAGTGCTCTTTTCTCAAAAGCAGAGTGTGTTTCTTGTAGGGCGAGCTAGGGTTTGTTTCCCAGTCCTAAATGGAGTTGAATCACATGCAGTTTCTGGTCCACGAGCAAGAGTTGTTTTCTGGTAAGAAGAGTCACTATTGCGCTGCCATTGCCATACACAGGACAAATAGCACTGGCGTCTGTTCCCAGCATTACAGTGTATTAGAATGAAGAGGATCTCTTGTTCTTGTCAGGTTCCTAAGCAGACTTGAACTAGATATGGCCGTGTGTGTAGGAAGCACAGTTTTTTTGTTCTGAGCAAGCTCACTGTTCTGGCCCTATAAGAAACACAGTAGAGTAGAAGAGTGCTCTTTTCTCAAAAGCAGAGTGTGTTTCTTGGACGTCGAGCTAGCATTTGTTTTCCAGTCCTAAATGGAGTTGAGTCACATGCAGTTTTTTGTCCTACGAGCAAGAGTTGTTTTCTTGTAAGACAAGTCACTATTGGGCTCCAATTGCCATACACAGTGCAAATAGCACTCGCGTCTGTTCCCTGCAAGTACAGTGTATTGGACTGAAGAGGATCTACTGTTCTTGTCAGTTTCCTAAGCAGAGTTGAACTAGATATGGCCCGTGTGTGTAAGAAGCACAGTTCTTTTGTTCTGAGCAAGCTCACTGTTCAGACCCCATAGGAAGCACAGTAGAGTAGAAGAGTGCTCTTTTCTCAAAAGCAGAGTGTGTTTCATGGAAGGCAAGCTAGCATATGTTTCTCAGTCCTAAATGGAGTTGAATCATATGCAGTTTCTGGTCCTACGAGCAAGAGTTGTTTTCTGGTAAAAAAAAGTCACTATTGTGCTCCCATTGCCATCCACAGTGCAAATAGCACTGGCGTCTGTTCCCAGCAAGTACAGTGTATCGGACTGAAGAGGAGCTACTGTTCTTGTCAGTTTCCTAAGCAGAGTTGAACAAGATATGGCCCGTGTGTGTAGGAAGCACAGCTTTTTTTTTCTGAGCAAGCTCACTGTTCTGGCCCTATAGGAAACACAGTAGAGTAGAAGAGTGCTCTTTTCTCTAAAGCAGAGTGTGTTTCTTGTAAGGCGAGCTATCGTTTGTTTCCCAGTCTTAAATGGAGTTGAATCACATGCAGTTTCTGGTCCTAGGACCAAGAGTTGTTTTCTGGTAAGGAAAGTCACTATTGCACTCCCATTGCCATACACAGTGCAAATAGCACTCGCGTCTGTTCCCAGCAAGTACAGTGTATTGGACTGAAGAGGACCTACTGTTCTTGTCAGTTTCCTAAGCAGAGTTGAACGAGATATTTCCCGCGTGTGTAGGAATCACAGTTCTTTTGTTCTGAGCAAGCTCACTGTTTGGACCCCATAGGAAACACAGTAGAGTAGTAGAGTGCTCTTTTCTCAAAAGCACAGTGTGTTTCTTGTAGGGCGAGCTAGCGTTTGTTTCCCAGTCCTAAATGGAGTTGAATCACATGCAGTTTCTGGTCCACGAGCAAGAGTTGTTTTCTGGTAAGAAGAGTCACTATTGCGCTGCCATTGCCATACACAGGACAAATAGCACTGGCGTCTGTTCCCAGCAAGTACAGTGTATTATAATGAAGAGGATCTCTTGTTCTTGTCAGGTTCCTAAGCAGACTTGAACTAGATATGGCCGTGTGTGTAGGAAGCACAGTTCTTTTGTTCTGAGCAAGCTCACTGTTCTGGCCCTATAGGAAACACAGTAGAGTAGAAGAGTGCTCTTTTCTCAAAAGCAGATTGTGTTTCTTGTAAGGCAAGCTAGCGTTTGTTTCCCAGTCTTAAATGGAGTTGAATCACATGCAGTTTCTGGTCCTACGTCCAAGAGTTGTTTTCTGGTAAGGAAAGTCACTATTGCACTCCCATTGCCATACACAGTGCAAATAGCACTCACGTCTGTTCCCAGCAAGTACAGTGTATCGGACTGAAGAGGAGCTACTGTTCTTGTCAGTTTCCTAAGCAGAGTTGAACGAGATATGTCCCGCGTGTGTAGGAATCACAGTTCTTTTGTTCTGAGCAAGCACACTGTTTGGACCCCATAGGAAACACAGTAGAGTAGAAGAGTGCTCTTTTCTCTAAAGCATAATGTGTTTCTTGTAAGGCGAGCTAGCGTTTGTTTCCCAGTCCTAAATGGAGTTGAATCACATGCAGTTTCTGGTCCTACGAGCAAGAGTTGTTTTCTGGTAAGAAGAGTCAATATTGCGCTGCCATTGCCATACACAGGACAAATAGCACTGGCGTTTGTTCCCAGCAAGTACAGTGTATTGGACTGAAGAGGATCTACTGTTCTTGTCAGGTTCCTAAGCAGAATTGAACTAGATATGGCCGTGTGTGTAGGAAGCTCAGTTCTTTTGTTCTGAGCAAGCTCACTGTTCGGACCACATAGGAAACACAGTAGAGTAGAATTGTGCTCTTTTCTCAAAAGCAGAGTGTGTTTCTTGTAAGGCGACCTAGTGTTTGTTTCCCAGTCCTAAATGGAGTTGAATCCCATGCAGTTTCTGGTCCTACGAGCAAGAGTTGTTTTCTGGTAAGGAGTGTAACTATTGAGCTCCCATTGCCATACACAGTGCAAATAGCACTCGCGTCTGTTCCCAGCAAATACAGTGTATAGGACTGAAGAGGAGCTACTGTTCTTGTCAGTTTCCTAAGCAGAGTTGAACTAGATATGGTCGGTGTGTGTAGGAAGCACTGTTCTTTTGTTCTGAGCAAGCTCACTTTTCGGACCCCATAGGAAACACAGTAGAGTAGAATTGTGCTCTTTTCTCAAAAACAGAGTGTGTTTCTTGTAAGGCGAGCTAGCGTTTGTTTCCCAGTCCTAAATGGAGTTGAATCCCATGCAGTTTCTGTTCCTATGAGCAAGAGTTGTTTTCTGGTAAGGAAAGTAACTATTGAGCTCCCATTGCCATACACAGTGCAAATAGCACTCGTGTCTGTTCCGAGCAAGTACAGTGTATTGGACTGAAGAGGAGCTACTGTTCTTGTCAGTTTCCTAAGCAGAGTTGAACTAGATATGGCCCGTGTGTGTAGGAAGCACAGTTCATTTGTTCTGAGCAAGCTCACTGTTTGGACCCCACAGGAAACACAGTAGAGTAGAAGAGTGCTCTTTTCTCTGAAGCAGATTGTGTTTCTTGTAAGGCGAGCTAGCGTTTGTTTCCCAGTCTTAAATGGAATTGAATCACATGCAGTTTCTGGTCCTACGACCAAGAGTTGTTTTCTGGTAAGGAAAGTCACTATTGCACTCCCATTGCCATACACAGTGCAAATAGCACTCACGTCTGTTCCCAGCAAGTACAGTGTATCGGACTAAAGAGGAGCTCCTGTTCTTGTCAGTTTCCTAAGCAGAGTTGAACGAGATATGTCCCGCGTGTGTAGGAATCACAGTTCTTTTGTTCTGAGCAAGCTCACTGTTTGGACCCCATAGGAAACACAGTAGAGTAGAAGAGTGCTCTTTTCTCAAAAGCAGAGTGTGTTTCTTGTAGGGCGAGCTAGGGTTTGTTTCCCAGTCCTAAATGGAGTTGAATCACATGCAGTTTCTGGTCCACGAGCAAGAGTTGTTTTCTGGTAAGAAGAGTCACTATTGCGCTGCCATTGCCATACACAGGACAAATAGCACTGGCGTCTGTTCCCAGCAAGTACAGTGTATTAGAATGAAGAGGATCTCTTGTTCTTGTCAGGTTCCTAAGCAGACTTGAACTAGATATGGCCGTGTGTGTAGGAAGCACAGTTTTTTTGTTCTGAGCAAGCTCACTGTTCTGGCCCTATAAGAAACACAGTAGAGTAGAAGAGTGCTCTTTTCTCAAAAGCAGAGTGTGTTTCTTGGACGTCGAGCTAGCATTTGTTTTCCAGTCCTAAATGGAGTTGAGTCACATGCAGTTTTTTGTCCTACGAGCAAGAGTTGTTTTCTTGTAAGACAAGTCACTATTGGGCTCCAATTGCCATACACAGTGCAAATAGCACTCGCGTCTGTTCCCTGCAAGTACAGTGTATTGGACTGAAGAGGAT